>NW_013671279.1:8845-21382 GCF_000517525.1 Limulus polyphemus
GATCCCTATATGGGGACGAGTCTGCTAGCAGGGAGCATGGTAGTGATCCCTATCTAGGGATGGGTCCTGTTAAAATGGCAGCTGTACATTGTGTATGGTTGCACATATGCTAGGACATTGGCAAAACCCCACCAAAGGGATGAAAAGCCCTTCGCTAATCAAGTTAAAGATTGTCTCTGAAGTTCAGCCAACCTTCCTTGACATCTGGAGCATGGACCACAAAAATATGATTTTCTTCAGCTGTAACTAGTAAACCACAGTGTTCCTACGACCAGCCTGCACACAAAAACACTTTACTACTCACTAGGATGTTCCTTTCAAACCTAGAGCAGCAAGTGATTCACGATAGGTTAGTTACAGTAAAAAGTACTAATCACAATCTCCGATCAGTAAGCCATTATGTGTGTTATATGGAAGTAAATAAGCTACCGTATACCCCTTACCACACCTTGCAGTATCCTGGTCATGATTTACCTCGCTTCAAGAAGTAACATCTATAAATTATATTATGGCTCCCTATAAACTGAATAAGTTGGTGAAACGATGCCTTCCATCTAGAAGTTACAGCCCCACTGAAAGCCAATATTTCAACTCGTAAAAAAGTGCAGAAAGTAGTAACAAAAAAATGTTATTCTAAAATTTTTGGGATAGAAAAAGATCAGAAACCAGAGAACATTTGGGATTGGAAGAAAATCTACATTACTCATTCCTACATTCCACCACCTAATGTACATATCCACCCAGTGAGTGAAGTGTGTATGGGAGTAGTGGAATGTAGGAACAGGTAATGTTGTCAACAGGTTAGAATGTGAAACCGTATATCAACGTATACATGACAAACAGTTTTTAACTGCTATAGTAAACTGGTTAGGATGTGAAACCGTATATCAACGCATACATGACAAACAGTTTTTAACTGCTATAGTAAACTGGTTAGGATGTGAAACCGTATATCAACGTATACATGACAAACAGTTTCTAACTGCTATAGTAAACTATTGATATACGGTTTCACATCCTAACCAGTTTACTATAGCAGTTAGAAACTGTTTGTCATGTATGCGTTGATATACGGTTTCACATCCTAACCAGTTTACTATAGCAGTTAGAAACTGTTTGTCATGTATGCGTTGATACACGGTTTCACATTCTAACCAGCTTACAATAGCAGTTAGAAACTGTTTGTCCAGTGTATGTAATATACGGCTTGACATCCTAACTGTCTGTGTGTGTTTTTAGATTAAAACAGATGTATAATTTGTAAACTGTATATACGAGTAAAGGAAAACTTGGAAAATAATTGTTGCTGCAGATGAAACAATATTAATATAAATATTTTTACTTGTATGTTAGAAAAAACTTCACTGTCTTCCATCGTCACACGCCGTTTACGCCTACCAGTTGTTAACCAACCACCTGAAAGCTCATTATAGTGGTCCTGTAGCAGTTGAACAAACCAGTAGAATCCGGAAAGTGGTGAGTTGGATGTCCCTCCCAGAAATATTAGTCGAGCTATTAGTCCAGTGTATGTAATATACGGCTTGACATCCTAACCAGTTTACTACTGCAGTTAAAAGCTGTTTGTCCAGTGTATGTAATATACGGTTTCACATCCTAACCAGTTTACTACTGCAGTTAAAAGTTGTTTGTCCAGTGTATGTAATATACGGCTTGACATCCTAACCACTTAACTACTGCAGTTAAAAGCTGTTTGTCCAGTGTATGTAATATACGGCTTGACATCCTAACCAGTTTACTACTGCAGTTAAAAGCTGTTTGTCCAGTGTATGTAATATACGGCTTGACATCCTAACCACTTAACTACTGCAGTTAAAAGCTGTTTGTCCAGTGTATGTAATAATGCACAACTATTCCAAAATTTCATCTTTAACCAAAACTAATTTTGACTTTATTAGAATTATACAATACTTACACCAACAACCAACAGTAATTTTGACTTTATTATAAAGTTATACAATACTTACACCAACAGCCAATAGTAATTTTGACTTTATTATAGAGTTATACAATACTTACACCAACAACCAACAGTAATTTTGACTTTATTATAGAGTTATACAATACTAACACCAACAACCAATAGTAATTTTGACTTTATTATAGAGTTATACAATACTAACACCAAAACCAATAGTAATTTTGTTCCAAAGTTAAGCAATAGGTACCTTTTTAATTTAAAATGTACTTGTGCTTAATAAATGGACTGATTTTTCAACAGACTTCTCTAGCTGTTTTTTGAGAAGACTCTTGGATTCCATGTCAAGTCTTTCACCAAGTCTGTATTTATGAAATGACCGGAGATGGACCTCAGAGAAAGTTCTCAAACTGTGAATTTATGTACGTTTATAGGGAAATTTCTTGAATCTTTTGTTGTTATGTTTCTGTAGAACATGGTTCCATATATTGCAAGTTTCTAGGATTACGGTTAACTATTCCGAGAGCTTCTTCGATTTTTCTAAGTCACCAGTGTTGTGTAGTGTTTAGAGTGCCCCGTGTTGTCCCAGTCAAAGCGAGTAGCTATGTTAAATTTTTCTGAGTGTCGGTACCATAATAAAAACAGTCTTCAACAATCTTCCAAATGACCAGTCCTGTTTGAAGAGTTTTCTGTAAGGGCTGTGCTACTGTTTCGTAATTTATCATCACTTGTACAAAACATGGAATGGAGCCCAGTCAAGAAAAATGGCAGGAAAAGTCCACAGAAAACTCAGTCCATGTACTTATATCTTTAATGAAACTCTTATTAGTAATAGTAGTGTTCTACTGCTACTCTTTCTGTAAAAATATCAGATATCTGGATTCTGTCCACAATGGGGAAACAAAATAGTTGTCTTCCCTCTCATCAGCATTTAAATTCAGTGACAGATAAAAACAGGTTAAGCACGTTTGGTGGCGATATTTCAATTACATGGATAACTGGAACAATCAAAGACTGGATACACTAATTTTGATTAGTTGATTATTTTTGTGAAACTGATATAATTGTGACTTTTAATTAATCGATTGTTATAATAATCCTAAACGGTAATGAATAAAAATAGTATTTACAATTAATCAATTAGTTTACACGACGCTAATCCAGGTAATAATTGTTCACAGGTAATCAATTAAATTGTTAAACTCTGGCAGTTGCAATGATTCGTGGTTCAGTGTGTGCTATTGTATGTGAATATTACCTTAAAAACTTCCACAAGCCCAGAAACAGCCGTTTTTATATCGATGACTTCATCCTCGTTCACGATATGAACGGTGTCTGCAGATTCTTTACCAGACCCTGAAAGGCTCTGTTCGAAAGGTCTGCTTATAACCTGGGATAAACAACAGTTATCTGTTTTAGTCTTCAAGCACTAGACAGCATAATACCTAAACAATATGATGATTGTGCTCTACTGACATTCAAGTTTATACCTAAACAAGATGATGATCGTGTTCTACTGACATTCTAGTTTATACCTAAACAAGATGATGATCGTGTTCTACTGACATTCTAGTTTATACCTAAACAAGATGATGACTGTGTTCTACTGACATTCAAGTTTATACCTAAACAAGATGATGACTGTGTTCTACTGACATTCAAGTTTATACCTACACAAAATGATGATCGTCTTCTACTGACATTCTAGTTTATACCTAAACAAGATGAAGATCGTGTTTTACTGACATTCAAGTTTACACCTAAAACAAGATGATGATCGTGTTCTACTGACATTCAAGTTTATACCTAAACAAGATGATGACTGTGTTCTACTGACTTTCTAGTTTATACCTAAACAAGATGATGACTGTGTTCTACTGACATTCTAGTTTATACCTAAACAAGATGATGATCGTGTTCTACTGACATTCTAGTTTATACCTAAACAAGATGATGATCGTGTTCTACTGACATTCTAGTTTATACCTAAACAAGATGATGACGTGTTCTACTGACATTCTAGTTTATACCTAAACAAGATGATGATTGTGTTCTACTGACATTCTAGTTTATAACTAAACAAGAAGAAGATCGTGTTCTTCTGACATTCAAGTTTAATGTGCAAGAGAAAAACACTGGTAAAGCACAATAGGCATAACATGGTCTTCAGTTTTTAATGGCATTTACAGTAGATTTCAACAACACCCAAGTCTTGACAAATAAACTTAAGAAATCATATCATTTCTGTGAAAATTGCTTGAAGTTTATAAGACCATCTCCTATGCAAGACAAAACTAAGCTACACGTTCACCAGTGATGTAATCTTGCAGAAGAAAAAAAAGTATGACGACACAAGAATTTGTTTATATATAACACAAGCAAATATGCCCAATTTTTTTGATAATTTCTTTATATAACTATACAACACGTACTATTTCAGCATTAATATCAAAATACAGAGGATAGAAATATAAAAACTATACTTTTTCGAGAATTTCCAGTATGTCCAGACATCTCTTACTACAGCTGTCTTGAGCAAAGTCAACAAGTAACTGAACAGCAACATTCGTTGTTGTAACATCCTGGTCAGTTTCCAGATGACCAAGATGTTGAAGAATAACTTGGTCCACTAGCTCCTCCTTAATTAGAATAAATAATAGTTTTATATTTCAGTATTTATTACATATGATAGTTCAATACCTTTAACAACGTGGATAAAATGATTCCGTGATAAATACACGAGAAAAAAAACAGACGAGAGAATGCTATAAAACAATTTTGAATTCCATATCTATCGTTTAATCTCGACATTCTCATCAGTTTAAAACGGATTATAAAAAATAAAACTCAAGTTAATATTTGTAGCTAAGATGCGATTGATTATAAACACTGTTTTCAAAGTTTTTACATCAACATTCAAATATTTTCAATTAAAGAAACAAAAACAAATTGATTTAAATTTTTTCCAGCATTACGTTTTGAAAGGATGAGATAAAAGAAATTCAGAGGAAATGCTTTTGAACGCTTACTTCGTAGATATATCTTTGTGTGCGAAGTAGGTATGATAAAACGTGCAAGACTCTCACTCTGATTGCTGTTCTGGTCTCATGCCTATAGAAAAATGCATGAAAAGTATGAATAAAGCAGCTATAAAACTGTTTCATTACGAGAAGTAACTGGTAAAAAGACTTTACAAATAAAACAATCAATTACATAACTATGATCACGTATTAAATCATAATTCCCAATTATACAGTACGTTTGAGTTTTTTTCAGCAACTTTTGACAAAACAATTAAAAACAAAGTTTAAACGAAATGAAATACTGTAATTCAATCGATCCCGCAGCAAAAGGGCTAACAGTAACACCGACGTGGCTGTGCACTGAAATTCTAAAGGTCTTTATCATCAAAAAAGAACCTAAAATTTGCATACTCACTTAAAAAACTTCTCCATCAGAAGATTAAGTGAGGAAATCCACTGTTCTTTGGTCGGGTAGATCTGCTGAGCTCTGTACTGAACCAGACGCAAGACAGAAGGCTCCTTTAACAATTAAAACTATTTAATATCAGAGAAAACTAAGAGCAAGAAATTTTGATTATTTAACAGAGTAGCGATCCATTCCTACTTCAAAGTTAAACCTGTAAGGAACAATATTAAACAGAATTTGTAAAATATTAACTAGTTTTGCTTTCAACATTATTCAAATGACTTCACGATGTGAGCAAAACATGTAGGTTCAGTAAGTCTTGATACAAGATGATAAAAACTCTATAAACTGAGCGAAAGGTGGACCTTTCTTCTTCAGGGGTAAACTGGGAATATTTGCCCCTGAAGAAGAATGGTCCACCTATTGAAAGCGTTTGGGTTATAGGGTTTTTATCATCTTGTATTGAAATGACTTCTGTATGGAATGAGCAACTTTCGGTAAACAGGAACAGCAGTTATTAAACTGGATTGAACAGCTTAAATTCACTATGCAGAATGGTTTTATATCTTCCGATCTCAGGCGATCTATAAGATTCAGTAATGTATATGTAGTTATAGGAATACACAGATTGGTCACATTCTGTCACCAGACACGACAGTGACATTATTAAAGCTGACTCCGAAAATGTAACACTGTTCTTCACACTGCATCATCAGGAAGACATAGTGATGGCATTATAAAAACTGACCTAAAGGTTTCCAAAATTATTTTAAGTGAGTGTGCACAGAGTCGATCTGTTGAACCAAACCCATATTGGAGAAGTAATACTGACTATAATTGTGAATTTACAAAGATCATCTTTGTGAAGATACGGTAAGCTTGTAGTCGACAGCACGAGTTTCCTGTATACAAAACATCAGGTGTTATAAAAGTATTTGTACTCAAGATATGTCTGTGAAATGCTGATGCCAGTCCGACTAAATACGTAAGCTTGTAGTCGACAGCACGAGTCTCCTGTATACAAAACATCAGGTGTTATAAAAGTATCTGTACTCAAGATATGTCTGAAATGCTGATGCCAATCCGACTAAAAAAAAAATGGTATTCTGTCCCTCTTACAGTTTACAAACTGTATTTGCACAGCTCTTATAATCTCCTCGGTGCATATCTAAAGTTTTTTCATTACCCCTGTATATTTTACCTAACCTGTTGTGATATCAGCAATTTAGGGTAACATGACAGGTAGAATGTTATTAGGGGTGCCGTAAAGTAGTGTCGTTTTTGTTACCTTAAATTTAAAAGTTTCTAATTATGTGTTTTCGTTTCTTTTCCTATGAATTTGATTTAGAAGGCAAAG
The DNA here is from genome assembly GCF_000517525.1 of Limulus polyphemus. NCBI lineage: Eukaryota > Metazoa > Arthropoda > Merostomata > Xiphosura > Limulidae > Limulus > Limulus polyphemus. Next base: position 15,568 of record NW_013671279.1, read on the forward strand.
GAACTTTTCTTGTTCATCAATTCTCTGTTAACCAAAATGGTTTTCCTCTAATCAGGACAAATGACTGCCCACATTCCTAACGAGAATCACATTCAACATTGCATGCTCTACGAGTTTCGTAAAGGCAATGGAGGCAACAAAAAACATGCTTTGAGTGTCCGCACATGCCAGCGGTGGTTCAGACCCCCATCAAACCATCCAACAACTGTCATAAAAATTTAATTCTTCTTCACCTAGCATTTGAGAACATCTTAAACAGACAAGAAAGGTCAACAGACAAGGAGTTTGGATTCAGATGACAACAAAGCCCAATGCAAAGAACAATTTCAAATTCATTGACAATAGACATGAGAAAGAACAATTTCTTCGTCAGATTGTTACAAAAATCGGTTCTTTATGTCAGAATCAAGTGCAAGAACAGTGGCTTTGGCCCTGGCCTGAACCCAATTCTGACCGACAAACTAGGTCTACACCCGCAGAAAGTCTTGTTGTCCGTTTGGTGGGACAGAGTCGGCATAATTTACTTCGAGTTATTGAAATCGAATCAGACTATAATTGCAGACCAATATTGTTAATAATCGGACCATTTTCACCAGACTCTCATTGAAAAACGCCAAGCTCTGATCAACAGAAAAGGGTTCATCCTGCAGCACGACAACACGAGACCACGTTTTGCAAGAATGACTCGGAACAAGATCAGAGATTTGAATTGAAAAGTCCTGCCTCACCCTCCACCCCTTGAAATTAAACAGGCCTGTTTTGGTTTTAATAAGAGACTTTTCATAATTCAGCTACACAGATTTCGAAAATAATATTAATTTTCTTCTATCACGTAAGGATGTTTTACAAATTGGGAAGAAAAAAACAAATTCTTACTTAGATCAAATTGTTATTTCATTTACCACAACGAACATTGATGTCAAACAAATATACATCCTCATCCATCCCGATTTTTTTTTGCTAAATCTAGGTCTTTTAGTCTCAAAACTTTCTTTTATGTATTGCATTATGATGTTTTACGAAAAACATGTATGTGACGACAAAAAATGGATATCATTTTGGGATTCAGCATATAGGAATTACCATAGAACATGTAAAAAATTCAAGACAATAAAAGCATCACAGGCCTGTGTTATTATTTATTGAGATCTATTCAGCACTTTCTTAGCGATAAAACCTTCAGAAATATTGATGGCACCAAAACTAATCTCGCAGAATTCTTTGTCTCAAAAAAAGTTTCCTTCTATCAATGAGGAATTGAAAGATGACAAATTGTCCTTAATAATAATAAGGATTATGTAACTGATTAAAAAATAAATACTTACCTTTAAAAAGATCTTTTACTGTACAAGGAAAAAAAAACATTATTTTCTGGTACCCTTAACATCTGTATAAGGACAAGACATGTTCACTTTGACCTCCTCACCCATGCACATGGTGTTTATTTAAATACTACTACGAACCAAAAAAACTTACTGGCCGTGACATAGAGCATTTTTCTACAATGTCAAATAACCTCTCAACCGAGCCATTAAAGCTACCAGATTCACGAAGCTGCTCCACTGTACTGATCAAGTTGTGTAGAGTTGTGACTAAGTTGGAGGGTGGGAAGCTAGGCCTTGAAACCTATAAAAAACAACAACAACAACATAGAAATGCACAATACTTACTTTACATAAAGAGTTGGTATAGATTTCATATTAACTGTGGCAATCTTTAAAATATTTTTTGGATTAATATTACACTCAAGATTATCTTGCATTGTTTGTTAATGTGTGGATTCAAAAATACTTAAAATCTCCTAAACTGGCTCATCAGTGTGAAGTATTATTGGGATTATGCCCAATAATGCTCTCTCTTTTGATATATTGATTTTTGACTAAGTATTTTTAGGCTGCTCATTAAAACATGGTTCTAATTAATAATTTACTGAAATTATTCCACTTCTGATCTAAAATGATAACTTCCTTTCGAAAAGCAGTTCTTGATAATTTAAAGTATAACACACAGCCATCTGGGTTTAGAACACCACACAACCACATGTTGTAAGCTAGCTTGCAGTCTAGCAGCATTACAGTACCACTGACCAGTAGGAACTCTTTGTATGTACCACTCCCAGTGGTTTCTGTAAGACATTCCGTGAGAGTCCCGATTTACCCAGATCAAGGTAATGGAAACGGCAAAGAAAAGATTTAGAATAATATGGTTCATCCATCATCACAAGTTAGATTAAAAATTTTAAATCCTCATCTGTTACTTAGATTAAAATGGCACTCAAAATGAAACAGTGTTAATATGTAATAGTGGTAACTTGATTTCGTTTTTAATCTTCCTTAAAGAACAGCTTCAAACATTACTAATTAATTCACCATCCTGCTTTAAGAATTCAGTTCCTCGTTTCTCCATATCTTATGTTATTATTAAGCCGTTTGTTTTTACGTGAACTGAGAAACTATCACGCTTACTTTGATGTAACAAAAGCTTGTGTACGGACAAATGGAAATTCTGCACACATAAAATGAAAATAAAATTTGCTTTCTCTTACTTCTGGGAGAGCTGCAAGTTTTTCTATTATGTTTAAGATGAGACTCCAGGAGACCACATGAAGATCACTATTGTACTTCTGGACTAAACGATGAATGGCTAACACTACCTCATAAGCAACAACACTGTGCTCGCAATCTAGAGCCTGTGGAAAATTTAGAAATTACTTTTCAGAGACAGAAAAAAAACAACACTCAGTTTCTTTAGCTTCAAATGATGAGATTTTTGGCTATGTTGCTATGACAATTAACAAGGTTTACTGAAATACAGTGAAAAGTTCCAAAAAGGACAATTTCTCACACAAAATATTCTGTATTTTTTGTTATAATTATTATTTAACTCCATGTTATGGGCATTATTTAATAAATAAATAAATTATTTAATAAACCAATATATATGTATCTATTATCATACTCAGATTTTCTCTCACAGTTATAACAAACAATTTAAATCCCATCAATACACACACTATATTCTTATGGCTTTTCTTTAATTTTACTAAAAACTTAAAACAATAATATCAACCATAATATTATTTCGATGTTACTAATAATCACAACAAAAACATTATATATTATATATTAAAAAAAAAAGGACTTTGCTTCCTATAAGCTGTATTGTGGCCAATAAATGATCAAATCAATATACATTTTCTATTAAGACATGCCTTCCTGAAATATCGGGTCGTGTGATGCTTGCTGTGCACCTGAAGTTTGAATGAAGAGCTTCCTGAAATATCGGGTCGTGTGATGCTTGCCGTGCACCTGAAGTTTGAATGAAGAGCTTCCTGAAATATCGGGTCGTGTGATGCTTGCTGTGCACCTGAAGTTTGAATGAAGAGCTTCCTGAAATATCGGGTCGTGTGATGCTTGCTGTGCACCTGAAGTTTGAATGAAGAGCTTCCTGAAATATCGGGTCATGTGATGCTTGCCGTGCACCTGAAGTTTGAATGAAGAGCTTCCTGAAATATCGGGTCGTGTGATGCTTGCCGTGCACCTGAAGTTTGAATGAAGAGCTTCCTGAAATATCAGGTCGTGTGATGCTTGCCATGCACCTGAAGTTTGAATGAAGAGCTTCCTGAAATATCAGGTCGTGTGATGCTTGCCGTGCACCTGAAGTTTGAATGAAGAGCTTGTCTGATTCTGAATGTAGTTCTTACTTAACAACATTTTTACGGTACTTTCAGAAATAGTCCATGCAAACAATACTTCCAGAGACTGATGTTTCTAAAGCTTCTGGACTAATAAAACAACAACTTCATTTTACTGTACTGGTTTGAACTTCTTAGAACAAGAAGAACTTAACAGTGACTATGTTGAGAACGATATCTGGTTGGCTGCATCCTCTACCTCGTTGGTGTACGTTTGCCGATCATAATCTGACATAGCTAAAAAATTAAATATACAAAATAAAATCCCCTTTCTTTCTTAACACCCTCCAACAAACAGTGGTGATTCTGACAAATACGTAGCATCAAAAACCATTCATACTCGAGTCATCTTAACAAGTACTCTTTACGCTCGACATGTGCCTACATAAAATATTCTTGTACTACATGCCACTCCAATAATATTTACACTAGATCAATATAAACATGACCCACACACCTTTAAAATGCTGGGAAGGACTGCCGTCGGTGTGTGCTTCAGTGATGACACCTTCTTAGTGCCCCACAGTGACATACCAATAAAAAAGACGGCACCTCGTAAAAGACCATGATTCATTTGGTTTTGTCTATTAAAAGAAGGTTAAAATGAAAAATATACCTGACATTGACTCAAATAATTTCATTTGTTTTCAGATAAAAACTACTGTTTCAGTAAAACTTAATCTTATCCTTAAATACACAGAGAAAACATTTATATAACGAATCATTTTAATAGTTCGAGTTTCTAGACGTGCAATACATAGCATGTTTCAGAAGTTAAGATGTCACTCATAAATCTACTGAAAACTAGAAACGTTTTGTGATAAAACAATAAGTTAGAACTGTACACTTAACACTTTGCCAATCGTATGCATCTTAATGTCGCTATTGCTATATTTTGTTCCAAAAATAAAAGTAGTGGATGAAATTGTTTGAAATTTTACAAGATCATTCCTAAAAGTATGTAGTTTCAAATAAATAAAATATTTAATTTTGATTTTTTTTCTACTATTTCTAATAAAAAAATTTGCTATTTAACCCTTTGGCACCCGGCAAAATTTTTAAATTCCTTTTGACATACGGTACTGTGTTATATTCAAAATTTAATTAAACCACTTTACTATCAGTATATGTGTCAATGAAATTAACTTTATAATGTATGATATCGTTCCACTTTTTTTATGTTATTTAAATTTTAAATAACCTTTCAAAAAACTATTTAAGCTGCAGTTTTCTTATTATGCGTATTTGGCACAAATGTATATAGTTATTGGAAAGAGCTCAGTTGACACTAGATGTCACAGTAAGATGTAACTGCCATTAGTATTGTTGTCTACTTGATCAACTATAGCACTTAAAGTGGTTTCTTACCTAGATATGCTATAGTTAGAAAGACAGTTAAATTATATTTATGTCATATTTTAATATTTTAGTTAATTATGTTTTATGTGTTTTAAACATCAGATTTGAATGGTTTAATAATTTCTACAAGTTTAACTTATTTCCTGAATTGTGAAAGGGTATAAACAAGATGGCGTGTATAAGCGCCATCTTGTTTCAGCAACGCATCTCTGCAGGGGGTCTGCTGAAATACCTTCATAAATCCCCACAGGTATCAGTTGATGTATTGGCATAAATGATAAAAGACAAAGAATTTAAATGTAAAATTCAAAATAATGTATAAGTGAAAAAATTAGGCTTAAAAAAAAATACGACAATTCTTAAGGATTTCTCTGAAGGTGTTGAAAGGTATGTACGTATTTTCATTTGTTAATATTAAACACTTCATTGCACCGTATGCTGATGATAATAGAGAGTAAGTGATATAGTAGAGAAAATGGAAAGTGAAATATAAACACTTACTTGAAAAGTTTTTGTGGTGTACAAAACTTGAAGATAGCTTTTATGTGCGGAAACATCTGTTAGGTTTAAAATTATTGCAAATGGTCCGTCAACCTTTCATCTCTATATTTTGGAAGCCACCTTTATTAAAACATATAAATCTGTCCTTTGCCACCAAAAAGAATTCCTATACAATCTACACATCCTTCAGTAGGTCTATGACATTTCCTGATTGGCTGAAGGACATGCCAATCAGTGATTGTCTTACCTGCCTACGTTGAT
>NW_013671279.1:21824-22633 GCF_000517525.1 Limulus polyphemus
CTAACAGATGTTTCCGCATATAAAAGCTATAAACACTTACCTTAATTAATTCATTTATGAGATTCAAGAGATTATGCAAATAGAATGTGAAAATTTTAAGGTAAAAAAAAAATAGTTATTTTTATACTTCATATAAAAATCACCTTGCAGGTGAACTATTCAGAGTCTAAGTGCAAACAAATACATGAAATAACAAATACATGAGAAATAGTAGAGAAAATAAAATATTATATTTTTATGAAACTACATACTTGTAGGAACATTTTTGCCAAATTGCAAACAATTTCATCCACTATAAAACGGTAGTGAATGTTATGTCCTTACAATTTAAGAATGCAGTAGTCATACGATTAACAATACCGTATAAGAAGGCTGATAATAATAATGATAGTTCTTTGACTTACCGGTCCTGTAGTATCTTACACATGGTGCATATTGTCCCATGACCGAGATGAGTTCCCAACAGATTACGCATTAGCTAATAATATATAATGATAGTTCTTTGACTTACCGGTCCTGTAGTATCTTACACATGGTGCATATTGTCCCATGACCGAGATGAGTTCCCAACAGATTACGCATTAGCTAATAATATATAATGATAGTTCTTTGACTTACCGGTCCTGTAGTATCTTACACATGGTGCATATTGTCCCATGACCGAGATGAGTTCCCAACAGATTACGCATTAGCTAATAATATATAATGATAGTTCTTTGACTTACCGGTCCTGTAGTATCTTACACATGGTGCATATTGTCCCATGACCGAGATGAGTTCCCAACAGATTACGCATTAGCTAATAATAT
>NW_013671279.1:23322-25211 GCF_000517525.1 Limulus polyphemus
TACACAGGAGTTGGCAGGTTTAATAAGCCAGAGTACACAGGAGTTGGCAGGTTCAATGAGCCAGAGTACACAGGAGTTGGCAGGTTTAATAAGCCAGAGTACACAGGAGTTGGCAGGTTTAATAAGCCAGAGTACACAGGAGTTGGCAGGTTCAATGAGCCAGAGTACACGGGAGTTGGCAGGTTCAATGAGCCAGAGTACACAGGAGTTGGCAGGTTTAATGAGCCAGAGTATTTACGATTTGGTGGGTTCAATAAGCCAGAGTACTTACGAGTTGGGGGGTTCAATAAGCCAGAGTACTTACGAGTTGGGGGGTTCAATAAGCCAGAGTACTTACGAGTTGGTGGATTTAATAAGCCAGAGTACTGTGCTGTTCTAATGAAGATACTTTTAATCAAGAAAATCAAAATGGTGGTAGTAGAGCCTTGTTCATAGTAAAAAGTTTTACCAGTATCTAAACTTTCCGAGCAGTTGGAAACAAATCTTTCCTTTCTACTTTACCAACACATACACAATAATCACTGGTAGTAGGCATTAAAGTCTAGTAAAAATATGACTCAAGTGAAAAATGAAGCAAAAAAGCAGAAGACAAATCAAGTCCAAAATTCCATTGTTCTGTATTGGTTCAGTTCTGGCCAAAACTGCCTTTGCAGACTTCTGTACCAAACACTAAAACCCTGTTTCTGTTTTCTTCTATTAAAAAAGTATTTATGTACTCTTTAAATTACATTTTATAACAGAACACTCACCTTCCAAGATGTCTGGCTAAACTTCTCAACATTGACGATACAACAAAGTGTTGTGACAAAGTGGGTGAGACTGTTGGATGGCAAGTAGCTGTAACAGATTACGGCGTCGAGTACGTCCAAGCAGAGCTGGTAACACACACAAAGAAAACAACTTGAAATACTTTTCTAAAAGACTTAATTTATGAACAGCAAAAGAGTGAAGAAATCTCTTTCGTATAACTGAGCGAGTAATCTTACGGCGTACCGAATGTGACAGACAACGAAAATATCATTCTCATTAATCAATTAATTCCTTAACCCAATTTGCATAAGGCATCTTTGATCTAGCCTACAATTGATCTAACCTAGAAAAATTAGTTAACGGAAAAAAAAAACAGTCACAACTTGAACATTCTTTTAAAATGAAAAATAATAAAAACATACAAATCTTAGATACAATAATGAACAGTTAATGGTACTATGAAATTAGCTGGTGGTAATATTGAATCTCTACGGTACAGTAGGATTATACAATTCATATAAATTAAACCCACTGTTTCAAATGTGGCCTGATCAAGTTTTATGTTTCAGCTTAGCCTAATGTTACTGGTAGTGAATGCCCCAAAACTATTTAATAAAGAAGAATGGGCCAAAGGAAACAATAAACCTTTGAACTAGAAGTAAAAAAAATACCAAAAAATTTTGTAACCAACTCCTACAGAGACATAAGACTACAGTTGAATAACTGATCATCTTACAGAAATATTCACACACTTCACTTCCAATGGGTTTAATATTCACACACATCACTTCAATTGGTTTATTATTTTAATATTCACACACTTCACTTCAATGGGTTTAATATTCACACACTTCACTTGGTTTAATATTCACACACTTCACTTGGTTTAATATTCACACACTTCACTTCAATGGGTTTAATATTCACACTCTTCACTTGGTTTAATATTCACACACTTCACTTCAATGGGTTTAATATTCCCACTCTTCACTTGGTTTAATATTCACACTCTTCACTTGGTTTAATATTCACACACTTCACTTCAATGGGTTTAATATTCACACACTTCACTTCAATGGGTTTAATATTCACACACTTCACTTCAATGGGTTTAATATTGACACACTTCACTTGGTTTA
>NW_013671279.1:25721-34351 GCF_000517525.1 Limulus polyphemus
ATCACTTCAATTGGTTTAATATTCACACACATCACTTCAATTGGTTTAATATTCACACACATCACTTCAATTGGTTTAATATTCACACACTTCACTTCAATGGGTTTAATATTCACACACATCACTTGATTTAATATTCACACACTTCACTTCAATGGGTTTAATATTCACACACTTCAATGGGTTTAATATTCACACACTTTACTTCAATGGGTTTAATATTCACACACTTCACTTCAATTGGTTTAATATTCACACACTTCACTTGGTTTAATATTCACACACTTTACTTCAATGGGTTTAATATTCACACACATCATGGTTTGTTTCATTCACATGTTACTTCTTGCCACAGTTAATGACAAGCAAGAAAAATCAATTTTCAAATACACCAACTGACGTGAAGTTCAAGTTTTTTTGTTATAAAGAACGATGTTTTACAAACCTTTACAGTTTATTTGACCAGCTTCTTACGTAAAGATATACTATGAAAAGTTCACTCACTAACCTGTACTACTTCTTCAGCATTGGTGCGACAGCATAAACAGTTTATTTGACCAGCTTCTTACGTAAAGATATACTATAAAAAGTTCACTCACTAACCTGTACTACTTCTTCAGCATTGGTGCGACAGCATAAAGTGCACGAATGTCTGAAAGACAAGAAACACTTAATTAGAAATTAAATCTTATAAAATAAAATACTAGATACATAACCAAGCATTAGGAACATTTCAGATATCAATTTTTCAGAGTTCCAACAACCTATACTATGTTCTTTCTGATATTCACTTTAATAATTAATCAGGCTTTGGTACCTTGTACACACCTCAACACTCCTAATACACCTTTCTGGTGCGTGTATTTATGATTATCTGTAAGTCACATATTACGAGTAGGTAGCATATCTTCAACACATCCTTTCTGATAGCTTTTCTTCTATTGGTCAAATTTATGATACAGAAAAGCACGAGTCAAAAAAATTTCTAACCTATGAACTGCAATTAAGAAAACTATAATTGACTTTTGTTTTAACACTCTCGCCACTGGATCGGCCAAATCAGCCGAGTTCATAACCCCAAATTGACCATTATAGTTTCCATATTATAACTTCTAATACGCTTTGTGTATCTTCATAAAATTTCACAAGCTTTCAGTAATCACTAAGTCTTTTGTAGACAAAGATCAGAACTTCTGATGATGTATTTTCACTAAAAGTGTTTAACTGCTCCAAGTGCAAAGTGATTTTCGTGTTAAGAGTAAAAATAACTTGCTTCATCTGAAAATTCTCAAATTTCATCTACACAATCACTAAGACCTAAATAAACTTAAAACGTTTTCCAGTAAACTTTCATTGTATGTTATTTTCTCTACCCTGACTCTACACACCAACCTCATAAAAAAATATCAAATAAATGACTTCAAATTGTAACATGAAACTACATTCACTTATTATAAGTAGTTTTAAGCTCATAACATCTGTTTATACTTAAATTTTATTGTCTCATTGCCTTTTAAATCATGTCTAACTTATATTTGTGCCAAAAAAGTTGTAAATCACTTGGCAAACATGTAGCTCATGCTACCCTATCGAATTACGTAGTGCATGGGCTACTTGTGAGCATACCTCATGAAAAATCATTATTATTATTATTGTTCTTTATTTAACCTAAATAGTTTCTAATCTTTACATTTTAGTTACTTTTATGATAATAAATAAAGAATACACATGAAAAACAAGAAATACAGTACTTAATTTGGTCTCCTTTTTTTGATGTCGACAAAACTTAAACCCACTTTTTTTTTTAATCCTAATGCGATAAATAATTTAGCAAATTAAATAATGCACCAAAAAACACAGAGTAATAACACATAAAAAGCAGACAATCTATAACTATCACAATTTTTCTGGCTTTCTAATTGTGCAACAAGAACTGTTAAATATTCAGGGAATAAAGTTTGAACTCGAAGTGAAATAGATAATTCTCTGCATAGAAAACACCGTAATATAATATGTAATTAGACTAAAACTTCAGCTTTTTTTATTGGTTATAAGCAATATAGTATAGAATGTCAGAGAAATCTATTGGTAATTTGTGAAAGACAGAACGTGACAGGTGGGTGTGGCAAGAGTGGTCTGATTTTCTAGTTTATAGCTCTGTCACCAAATAAGACTGAAGGCTATAAAAATTATGGTTTGTCTGAGCAATGATGACATTATAATGAGTAGTTTACATTAAATTTTGTAGTTCTTGGAGGGGTGGTAGATAAATTAGAGAAGAGAAGACATGTAGAGAGCAAATGTCACAATTCTCATACTAGGAGAAATCAGGATTTTTTTTTTAAATATTGTCTTATAAAATTAGTAACTTAAAACTTGTATACTATTAAAATGTGGATTATTAGCTAAGTTTTGATGCCAAGTTTATTTGTATACCATGATAATAAAGTGTTTGAATTAAATTTTGAAAGAGTTTATATTTGATTTATTAAACTTCCCTAAGAAGAAAACAAATATATTTATCTCTTTCTTTACTATTTTTTATGTTCTTGAACAACAAACTTGATGTTTTAAGTGAACGAATGCATATATTTTCAGAATGTTTAAAATACAATTAAACTGGAATCAACAAACACTTTTAAATCTTATGTTACTATTTAAACTATTTTCACGTTATAAGTTATCTTAGTTTCTACAATATCCAGTAACCAAATAATAAATGGTTTCTTTCTTATGATGATGTCACCCTTAAGTATATGTTGTCTTTTTACAAAAAGCCCAAACAATAAATGCTTCATGCAACTTACTGAACGAGACCCGAGATAATATCTTGATCTAAGTAAGCTGCATTAAACTTAACGACGTTGATCACCATGGGTAAAAACTCTGTAGATTTGCCGGCACTAATCACATCTGGCATCCACTCCAAAAGAAAAGGTCCTATTAAGGGTTAATTAAGTACCAATTATCATTCCACTGCTGAAATGTTAAACTAAAGCATCAGTAAAGACTCAAGTTCTTGATAAATTATGAAAAAAATTTCTATAAAATAATTAAACATTTTCAAAGCAATGTTTGTTGTAAAATAGTTGAGTTATACAAAGAAGATCGGATAAGACAAACATACATCATACTTTCGTTCCAAGACAACCAAAGTAGTTAATATTTTAACTTACCTGTCTCTTCTTCAAAATATACAATAACTTTTCCACTCTCCGTGAGGGCTCGGAAAAGTTCCAGCCTAAAGAAAGTTCAGATTTTTTTTATATATCCGTAAATCATAAAACAAAAACAACTCAAAGCTTTCAACATTTATAGAAAAATGCTCAATAAGAAAATGTTCTTGAAACTTGAAAAGAGCTGGTTACGGATAACAGGACAAATTTGTAAAAGTTTACGAATTACAATGGATTTCTCACCTAGGTAAATTTCTGACAATACTTTATAGTTTTTTTTTTCTGATCAAAACTGTGGTGTCGTATGTTGTTGGTTTTAACCCGAGTTTTTTAATATTTTATAAAAATATAATTTCATATACATAAACCCTTCCTAGCTGTAACTTTTCAAGTTACTATTTGTGTGTAACTCGGCAGTTCCACAAGTCTCCATTGAATTAGTGTTTTCCATCATTTAATTGATCCGATAGCTAATTTTTAAACAGAATACTTAAATTGTTTGATTTTGAACATTGTGTAAATGAAACGGCACTGAACACCATCGCCTCCTGGAAGCCACTTTAATAGCAGGGATAGACTTCTCAGCTGTATCACTTCAATTATGTAAGGTTTATTTCACACAGGCTATTAAAAGAAATGATCACCACAATAACTTCTGAAAGCTGTAACATCTACGCTTGTTACTTTATATTCCTTCCACCAAATCTAGTTCACTGTACATTAAAAACCCAAATAATATCCCAAACGTTGTTTTACTCAAATTAAAAGAAAAAACACAGCTTTTTTAGAGAGAGAGAGAAAGAAAGCAACATAGAATTATTACTTACAACATGAAGTCTTTGGAAAATAAACTATAGAGGCTGATTACAAAAAATGGAACCACTATTTTGGAAAGCAGTAACCTTACCAAGACTAATCTTAAACAAAGAGAAGTATAAAAAATATATCAGAAAATCAATGATTCTAACCTTAATTTAACAGTTTAATGTCACTAACAACAACAAGCAGAATATAAGATGTAGAAACCAAGTTGAGCTAAAACAAGCTTCAAATAACGTGAAAGGCAGAGGGGAAAAAGGTCGATGTCCATCAGTTTTATAACACCCAATCAAATTTTTTTCTTACAATTGTAATTGCATGATCAATTAATTTCATCTATCAATATTTGAGTAAAACTCCATCTTGGGCAATCCCAAGCCCAGTTGAGAAAGTAGGAAGGTTATCGTGAGGGTTTGCAACCCAAGCGTATAAACCTTGCAAAACAAATATGCCGTTGAATCACATGGTATGTCGTACAGGTTAGGATTGGAGCTGCCAGCACGAGAAGACAGAGAAGGCCGGTAAAGCATTTGAGAGATGGAATTAAAGAAGACATATGATAAAGGAATTGCAGAAGACTTGGCAAAGAAGAGAGATGATTAAAGGATGGCAACCCCTGCTAAAGGGACAAGTCAAGGAAGAAAAGTACTTTGAGAGAAAACTTCACATGCCTCTGTGTTATGTCTTCTTTCTTCTGATGATTCTTGATCTTCTTAAAGAAGTATCCTCTCATAGTTGTCATTTTCTCTTGCTTATAAAAAAAGGATTAAAAAAGAAATTTAATGATTAGATATCCTGTACAAAGTAATTGTGTTAATCACAAAGATTTCGAACAGAGGAGTACACAAAATACAATACGTTCCCTTCTTAAAATCATAGGAGTGTTGTTGCAAAAAAATACATAATTCTCAACTCTGTTTAAATGTTTTAACATCATATGTTAAATTTCTTTGGTTCATAAATTAAAATTTGCATTTTGGGGTATAAATAAGGAGACTACCATAAAACAATTCTTGAAATTAAACGCTACACAAACATCTTACATAAGAGCTGTATCACTGTTATTTTGAGGTTCAACACTAGTGGCACGGTACAGGTATAAATATAGCTATGAAATATTAGGTGCATAAGGATGTCAAAGCTCAGTATTGATTTGTGTATGACTTTATATGTGCAGGCAGAAAGTTTTCAGTTTGTATACGTTTATAACAAATTCCAAATAACAGTAAGAATCGACAGAAAAAATTAAAACAACATTAGAGAAGACTGCCAAGATTTGGTTTCTCACTTTTCGATTGATTTCTTTACAGATACTTCTTTTATTTCTAAACTCTTAAAGGTTTACACCGTCCGTAGCAAACCATGAAAACAAAAATCCTAACTGGGACGTTCTAATTCATTTTGACACACAAAAAATGTTAGTTCCATAAAAAACACCTTTATATTTTGAACCCTAAAGACATTCTCAGTGCTATTACTTCTCTTGTATTTGGAGGTCAACAGCATACATAAAACAATTAGATGTAAAAACACCCTCAGATACCATCAAAATGCACCATTTTCTGTGATAATTTAAAAAATTCCAAAGGGGCTCACTCTTGGTCACACCAATATAGATTTGAAATTCATCCAATTTTTTCCCCCCCAAAAGTATAACTAAATTATGGATTTTTTTCCCCTGAGCTTGTACCCTTCTTTATGGATTTCTGTTACGCCTCTGAATAGGCACTTCAGCTAACATTTCGTGTTGTTAGGTTAACTTTTAGCAAATATAAAAACAAGTAATTTGAAGGTAGCAGTAAGGATGTACTTGTTTTCCTACACTGCAAAATGGATGTTCTCATTCTGAAGCTAAGGAAACTTTGCTTACAAAAATGTCAGCTTGAAATGCAAAAAAATCCATTTATATAACAGGTTTTTAAATTATTTTATTTGTTTTTCCATCACAAGAGCTTCAAGACACCTTGAGGTTGCCACAACGTGCTCGGCATTTGGCTAAAATTTACCTTTACTCTCACATTATGTGCTAAATATCTCTTACCTAGAAAACCACATGAATATTCACAACATCTAATGTTAGAAACATACTTTTAACCACTTATACCACAGTAGTGTGTTGTCTGTCAGTCAATCAGTAGACACTAAAATGACATCACATAAGGGATGCTAAATGTTGCAGTTTGTACTGTCATGAATATATAATGTTAGAAACATACTTTTAACCACTTCTACCACTATACAGTAGTGTGTTGTCTGTCAGTCAATCAGTAGACATTAATGTGAAATCACATAAGCTAAAGGTTCAATAATTTTGTTTTTTTCAAAATTAAGACTAAAAAATATTTTATTTCTTGCTTTTGAAGTTCATATGTCGTTCTGTGTTGTAGCCTACAGTGTGTATAAATTTGCTCACATTTTAATGACGTCATGACAGTACAAATTGCAATGTTAAACATCTGTTATGTGATTTCACGTTAATGTCTACTGATTGACTGACAGACAACACACTACTGTATAGGGTTACAAGTCGTTAAAAGTATGTTTCTAACATTGTATATTCATGACAGTACAAATTGCAACATTTAGCATCCACTTCATTTTCGGAATGGTTCCTAACAAATATCCTCATGAAAGATAACAAAAAGGATAACTTTTAATTAATAATTATGATAACACATAAATAAATCAACTCTGGTAGTCACTACAGTTAGCTACAGAAATACCTGTCCTTGAACAAGGCAGGAGTAAAAACGTAGAACTAGTTGCCGTGCTTCAGACGATACAGATGGGTTTAGGAGATCCTCCGTTTTCGCTACAACTGCTTCAACAGCATTCTGGAAAATATTAAACAATTCTATATAACGTGTATTGTAGGACCCACATTTTAATTCAACATGCATAAATCTTTTAACTGTCAGTGGTGAAAAACAAAGCTAACTATTCTAATTTATTTCAAAAAGGCCTAGTGAGATATTCTATTCAGACATTTTAAAACTTCCAATCCATAACGTTTTATACATAACAATAATACAAAAGAGTAAACATTTCATTTTCTTGAGTTGACAAACATGTAGGGCTTTAATTAGACAATTATTGAACCAGATTGACACTCTTGTATTTCTATACTGCTATAGTAAATAGAATTAGATGTCTTGGTAAACCTTTGGACATTGCTATAAATCACACAGATGTATAAACTGAAGTTTTAAAGGCTGCGATGTAACATTACTTTTGTATTATAAACACCAGAATTTTAACATTCACAACTTTCTACAAAATTCTGTGTGTGTGCTAATAATTAACCTGCATTTAAACTGACATTCTGGTTTTCCAAAGCTACCCATCACATACACGTAGAAACATGATACAACGTGACAGAATGTGTAGCTCTACACATTACCTGTTTCAGTCGTTTGGAGCGCACGATTTCACACAGTTCCTTGATGTTCTTTAGTCTGTGACCAGTGGGGCACTCACTGCTGATATCCTGGAAAAAACACGAATTGTTTGAAACCGGAGACAGAAGATTTCCAAGTTACAAGAACAATGGAAAGGGTAATTCTTAAAGGAAAAACAAAAACTTGGAGGGTTCACGTCATATACATATGATGTGAACCCTCAAAATAAGTTGGTATATGATGTGAACCCTCATAATAAGTCGGTATATGATGTGAACCCTCATAATAAGTCAGTATGTGATGTGAACCCTCATAATAAGTCAGTATGTGATGTGAACCCTCATAATAAGTTAACCAACTTATTTTGAGGGTTCACATCATATATATATATATATATATGTACTTACATATTATGAGGGTTCACATCATATACTGACTTATTTTAAGGGTTCACATCATATATATAAAACATAAAAAAAATTATTTTGTTTCATATCCTCTACATGCAAATTTTTTAAAGGCTTAGCAACTGAGTACAAAGATCGTAACTAGAAGAGATAATTGTTTGCTTTACTTCATTATTTACTGTTCTATGTTTCAGTAAAAATAAGTTTAAGAACTTATTTCTAAATAGTAACAATCAATATACATATATAATGTATAATAATTGAAATGTGACTGTATTTTATAAAATACTAGTCTACTAAAACACAGCCAAGACAAGTTACTTTGTACAGACCAAAGGTCAATTTTATGTTATTTGATACGGTAACATGAGTGCATGTGAGCCGCGTCATTGTAACTTCTGTATTGTTAGCCAGGCACGGCTGAAAAGGTCAATGTAATAAAAATAATAAATATATATATAAATGTATAATGTTATGAGATTTAAGCTATATAGTTTAAACATTTATGTTTTCGTGTTATAATCTGTGTTCATTCTAAAATGAAAGAGGCATAATTTATATTTATTACCTAATTTTTTATGGTTGTTGTGAGATTGGTCAAATCTACCAAACCTGTACAGAGATTAAATACTGAAAATAACAGATAAAATATAAAGTTTTTTCTTAAGAAATGTTTGATAACTATCTGGACATTATAAATACTTTGCATGTTAAATTTGAAAATTTTCTGATGCATAAAAGTATTTTTAATCTTATAATGAAAATTACTTTGCATGATAGATAGGCAAGATGTGAAAAGAAAAAAAAAGGCATGAGAAAAACATTGCTTT
>NW_013671279.1:35351-38347 GCF_000517525.1 Limulus polyphemus
ATTACTTTGCATGATAGATAGGCAAGATGTGAAAAGAAAAAAAAAGGCATGAGAAAAACATTGCTTTACAAACCTTCCAACTCAATAAAAAAATAATATTTTGCATACGAAAGCTTTGTAATGTTTACCGATAGTCTGTCAAATGTTGCTAACATTAGCTTACTAATTTAAAAGTTATAGCATGAAAAATATAACAAGCACAAAAAATGGTTACGAGGTCAGTCCCAGGGACCGAACCAGTGCTGAAATAGTTAAACAACCCCCTAACTAAGCTATCCCATAATAAAAGATAGTTGAGCCAGATAAAACATCATGTATGACAAATTTCTAGCATGAATATCCACACAAACATACCACTACTATACGAAACCTATTTTATTTATTTGCTTGCCTCTTTTAAGCAGAACCGATAGCCCTTTAATTTGGGGAAACTAGTCTGTTTCAGGGGGAGTAGCAAATAAAATATATTATGCCCTTATATTACCTTTACTGAAATTCGTGTATCCCACCGATTAGTAATGGATAATTAATTGTGATGGTACGTCATGTTAGAGCAACACAAAGTATTTTATGTTATTAGTAGTGAGTAAAGGAATACAAGTCAAAACCAAACAAATTTCTTACATTCGACCAATATATTAGGCCTACTTTAATTACTTGTTTAATTCTTCCGACCAGCATTGATGAGCCATGAATTCAGTAAAACTAGTCTATGGCAGTGGAAGTATCGAGTCAAAGAATAGATTAGGCCTCTGTGTTATCTTTTCTTCATCGAAATTCATATTTTGGTGAGGAAAATAAATTCACGGGTAAATAAATAAATAAACATACCTTAATATTTTCACATGTTACTATGTAGTCTTCAGGCTTTGGTTTCTCATAAGTCACCTGGGCTGCTGCAGTTTGCTTAGAAAATCCAAAAAAATCTTTGAACTTTTCAGGTAGTGTTTTCTTATCCTTGGACATCCTTAACCGAGACCCTACGTGAAAATAAATTAAACACTGAAGTAACATAAATGAGGATGTATATCATGAACAGAACTTAAGAATATTTCAACAACAACAGTCACTAGCACATAAAATATGGTTTCCTCAAGTAGCCCCCAAGTGATTTAATGTAGCACCCCCCAAAACAATTTTCATATAAATATATAACCATACACAGAAAGTTGAAGTTGTTAATTTGTTTCACATTTGTATCTAACTTTTCTGTTTCCTTTAAACAGAATTAATTTATTCCTGTAGGACGAAACCCATCTACTGCTAATCTACATGCAACAAGTCTATGTTGCAAAGTAAAAAAAAAATTGAAATTGTATAAATAAATCAGTTAGATATATGCGCATAAACACGTATATTTTATTGGTTGATCCAGAATATGACAAGTATTTGATTAATTTACCCAATTCATGAGTGGTAATTGATTCATTGATTAAAATGTATGACAAATCATTGATTGGTTGATTCAAAATGTGACTGATACATAATTGGTTGATTCAAAATGTGACTGGTACATAATTGGTTGATTCAAAATGTGACTGGTACATAATTGGTTGATTCAAAGTATGAGTGGTAATTGGCTGGTTGATTCAAAATGTAACTTAATCCTTGAATGACTAACTTGTTTGTATAGCATTCACTTTGCATCATATTATATAATTCTGTGTTTTGCCTGTTACAACACTCCGTGTGAAGAATTGACCAACCAAGTTACATGAAATCACCATGTCTTTTCTTATGTGAAATAAACAGGTAACCTCAGCAGTACACAATATTGACAGAATTTCTGTATGTGATTTATGTTATTAGAGATCCTGTAATCAACACTCATACACTCACGTGTAATTTAGTATCTACAGTGTAGAAAACTGTGTTTAAAAAAGATGATGGGGGTCGACACAGACTTCATTAGTGATTCTAAGGTTTGAACTGCAGCTGTTAGGCTTAACTATCACAGCTTCCCGAAGTTGCACTTTGTACTGTCTAATGTGTTAAGAAATAAAGCGTATTTCATATCTGCAAGCAAAAACACTAGTAATATATTACTTACAATTTTTAAAATATATAAGCCTAATATAGCAACTTTTAGGGTAAATATGATGCTTTTAAACAGGCCTAATATAGTAACTTTGAGGGTAAATATGATGCTTTATAAATAGGCTTAATACAGCAGCAGCTTTAAGGGTAAATATGATGCTTTATAAATAGGCTTAATACAGCAGCAGCTTTAAGGGTAAATATGATGCTTTATAAATAGGCTTAATACAGCAGCAACTTTTAGGGTAAATATGATGCTTTTAAACAGGCCTAATATAGCAACTTTTAGGGTAAATATGATGCTTTTAAACAGGCCTAATATAGTAACTTTGAGGGTAAATATGATGCTTTATAAATAGGCTTAATACAGCAGCAGCTTTAAGGGTAAATATGATGCTTTATAAATAGGCTTAATACAGCAGCAGCTTTAAGGGTAAATATGCTTTTTAATATTCAGTTTTCCAAATAAAGATTTGATAATTTACTTTTATTATTTAACAAAATAAAGCCATATAACTATAAAAAATGGTGTATACCATATTTTCCCCAATTCATTACTACTGGCCAAATTGGCAAACACTTCATAAGATATAGAACATGACTAGCCAACAAATTATCAATAAACTAACTTTGTTATAGCATCACAGGTCAGGTGAGTAAAAAACTTTGGTGTTGTGTGAAAAGACTTCTCTACACCTTATTTTTTCTTCAATTAATTTATCCTTGCCCTTGTCTAGACCTAGTATAAAGCTATGCTTACAACCAAGTTTACAGTTCTTGCAAACAAGCCAGTCCCTACCCAGTAAACTATACCACCAACCTAAAATGTACACAGTAAACTATACCACCAACCTAAAATGTACACAGTAAACTATACCATCAACCTAAAATGTATACAGTAAACTATACCACCAACCTAAAATGTATACAGTAAACTATACCACCAACCTAAAATGTAT
>NW_013671279.1:39326-42057 GCF_000517525.1 Limulus polyphemus
TTATACAGTTTTAAAGTGACTCTAGTTATTTTCACACCAGAAAATATCACATAGCAGTAAAACCCTCATATTTTCAAAAAGTATACAGAAGACAGGCTTGCTGCCATACACAAAGAAAACCACTTCATGTAAAAAACTTTACTTAAAGACCAACAAAATTTGTGTGCCACTAGTACTGAAGTTAGGCTATATTTAATTTTAAACACTCAGTGCAGTTTCATCAATCTTCACTGATAAAATTATGACCATGGGAAAGTTTGTAAAATACCAGTAATGCATGCATTAATTTGTCTTGACTCGAGTCAAAATAATCGTCACTGCTATCACCATTGCAGAATTACAAACACTCATGCATTCATAAAAAGATTCACATTTTAGCAGCTTCCATTATGCATTGTGATTAGTTGACTGGCTAGTTACAGGTCAATTTCTGCATTACAATTTACATTCATTCAGGTCATGCATCACATTGCACCATTTTGTTTCATTCAATATTTTCTGGGTAACCATGCCCCCCAGATCCCCCTCGAAGTAGAATCCGGACGCCTTCAGCGTTTGCATCACTTTACCACGCGCTATTTTTAGTTTTACAAGTCTCACTCAAACAGATTACTAAAACTAAAAGTAAAAATAAAAGTTGGCAGCCCTGTCAATGTCATTGTCAGGGGAATGTTACTATTACTATTAACGTTACGCGAGTCTTAGTCCTACTATTAAGCATACCAAATTTAACAGTAACAAATACTAACTTGACAAGCTGTAACTCGTCTTCATAAGAGTAATCTTTATTAACTACAAGCTACTTTTACTTCGGTTTAAGCCTAATTAATACTACTAGTACTGGTAATAAGTATTACTACTGCTAGTAGTAATACTAGTAATAGTACAAGTTAGCACTAGCAGTACACTGGTGCTGGAACTAGTGGTAGATATATTTTGACCTTCATGGTAATGTCACGAGCTTACTTTTCTTAACATGCATACAAATGCCTTTAAAAGGAAGAACAAAAATGTCATTGTTTAAAATCCAGGGCTGTTAATACCATTTATTTGTTTACTTACTTTGCCTTAATTTACCAGAATCGTTCAGAACTCGAACCTTTTTTCCATCCCAAACACCAAGGATAGATCGCTACTGCCATCTATCTATAAAAGGCTGTTATCGAAGTAAACATGTCAGGTGACTTTACAAAAGAAAAATAAATTTTCACGAAAAATCAATATCAAATATTAAATTACATCTTAGATTGAAAATCATTTTGTATATCATGATTGAAGTTGATACTTTAACTTATATTATGGAGAAAAATAATTTTGAAGTGAGTAGAAAAATACTTACAAAATTTAGGAAAAAATAAAAAATATATAAACTCGACTGTGGACTTAGCTTTACATTTTATCCTCTCTGCAAAGTTTTAAAAAAATGCAAAGAATTAATGTTAATATTATATTTAAATATTTCGGTTCACTATATTACGACTATAGTTGTGTCTCCCTTTACTGATTTCAAAATATTTCCGTTTTCTTTATTGTAGATGAAGAAATGACCAGGTATTATTGTGTTTTTTTTAGTTATAACCTATTCCAATTTTCTCTGTAGTTAGTTGACTTAAATCTTTGTTCTGACAATGCTTCAAAGAATATGTAACAATTTTTTTATGATTAAATATAATAGTTTTATTTATTTTCTATTGCACGTTTAGTATCATTTGGAATGTCTTAGAAAAAGCCTTGTCCAGCATGGCTGGGTGATTAGGCACTCCAGTCGCAATCTGTGGGTCACTGGTTCGAATCCCCATTCCACCAAACATGCCCATCCTTTTAGCCCTGGAGGCATTATAAAGTTACGGTTATTCTCACTATTCGTTGGTAAAAGAGCAACCCCAGAGTTGGCTGTGGGTGGTGATGACTAGCTGCCTTCTCTCTAGTCTTTCACTGCTAAATTAGGGACAGCTAGAGCAGATAGGCAATCTTATATAGAAAAAAAAACGAAAGAAAAGAGGCAACATAAAGTCAATACACCAGAAAACTGAAACCTATAATGATTAGAATATACTGAACAATTTCTTGGGTGCTTCGCTGTGAATAT
Organism: Limulus polyphemus; assembly: GCF_000517525.1. Lineage (NCBI taxonomy): Eukaryota > Metazoa > Arthropoda > Merostomata > Xiphosura > Limulidae > Limulus > Limulus polyphemus. The sequence continues at coordinate 41,416 of NW_013671279.1, forward strand.
TAACTTCCAAGGTTTAGCTAGACTATTACGAATAGTTTGAATTTCATCCAACTGAATAAAATAATATAAACTTGAATAAAATATAATAAAGAATACATTGACGCGTCTAAGTGACAATTTCCTTAGCTTATAAGTTACTGTTTTAATTATCTTATTTCTGATTTATAGAGTTAGCTTACTTTCGAGAAATATTTGGTCTTTTCTTATTTGATACATTTAAACAACCTTGAAGGTTATAAATAATAATTACAAAAAAAAAAAACTCTTATTTTTTCTTGTATAAAGTAACAAAACTTGGAACATCATTAAAATCAAAACTTCAATATTGACATTTTTCTTAACTTGGTAGAATCTAAAATATTGGTATTGATTGAATAAATAGAAAAATTTTCTAATAATTTAAACAATCATTCTTAATCTCCTTCCTCTGTGTTTTGTTTTATATCATTACAGTATACATGCTCTAAGTACGAAGATGTTTGTTTGTAATAAACCACAAAGCTACACAATGGGCTATCTGTGCTCTACCCCCCAAGGGTATCGAAACCCGATTTTTAGCAATAAAAGTATGCAGACATCCCGCTGTGCCACTAGGGGAGGAATTGTTGTTTGTGATGTTTGTTTTTTGAATTTCGCGCAAAG
>NW_013671279.1:42221-44933 GCF_000517525.1 Limulus polyphemus
GGATTCGAACCCGCGACCCTAAGATTGTGAGTCGAGCGCCTTATCCACCTGGCCATGCCGGGCCTTGTGTGTGATGTTACACCTTATTTATTTGTTTGTTAATGGCCCTTATTCTTAAGAAGGGCTGTTATCAGCCTGAAAACTTAGGCTTAATAAGTTTTATTCTTTTATACATTACAATTTGGTTCAAGTTAATATTCTTATTAATTTTTATTTGGTGTTTTTTTTTTTTTTACTTTCAAGTAAAATTTAACTTTCATTATTTTATATTTGAACGTAAAACAACAGTATTTTATTCTGTCGAAACGTGGTAGAAATAAATTAGAAAAAGTTGTCATTTAGACGTGTCAATGTATTCTTTATTATATTTTATCCAAGTTTATATTATTTTATTCAGTTGTTTATATAATATCAGATAAATCAAGGATGCTTATGCCAATGGAAAAAGTGAGCTTTTATTTATTACAGACTCTGTCTAGTTAGTTAGTTTTTTTTTCTTTTATGAAGTTATTTAATAAACCTAATTTATATAAAAAATATAATATTCGGATGATTTTTTTCTCACTTATTTATTAAGGTCACGGACAGATTTATGCGATATAACCTGCGTGTTAGTGGTGCTCGCTGAATATGTCTTATGAACGTTTGTCGGCGTGTGGTCGTTGTTGTTCACGATCTGTGAGGGTCAGGTTCTATCAAGGCCTCTTCCTCTCTCCTTTACGGTTTTGGGTGTTTGCTGACATATGCTATATTAATATTAAGGTGTTAAGGCACATATATGAACCCTAATCCTTCTTCCCTCTTCAGGAATACGTCCATGAATATTATACTGTAGCATTTAGTACTAATTTGTCACTTTTTTCATTTGGTCGTTATACACTCACAAAAAGTTCCATTGGTATATCACCACATAATTACATTATCGAACGTATTTGACATAAAATACTATTTTTAAATACACTTTTAATAATCCAATCTAAGCGATAAATTTATTTTCTTTTTTAGGTGGACATTTTCCTTATAATCCGACAGGTAGCAGCACTGTCTATGTAGGGATGGCTCCGATTGTTAATTTAAATGACATTTTAAATATTTCCTCAATAGGTCATCAGAACTTTACAATACTATACAGTGTTTCCTTTTATAACAATATCTATGTAATGACTGAGTCACAAGTTCTGGGAATGTGTAAATATCACAGCAAAAAGTTTGAATTTCTTGTTCTTCTTTCTTCTGCTTCTTTTTTTATTATATGATAATTCAAAAACCAAAACAATGGTGTCAACCACTTTGACTGAGGTGACACTGTTTCAAACAGAGTATCTGCTTTTATAAGTATTACTAGCATAAAAGCCCGTCAAAAATGACGGGAATCCACTGGTAACCAAAGCTATTCCGTATAAAACTGACAACATACAAAATAAATAAATATAAAATTTCCTTCACCAGGAACATGTTACATATTGCTCCTGAATCCACTATATATAACTGAGCAAACATGCTACGTGTTGGTGCCTTTGGATAAAAGATTACAACATACGATAAGACCATGTGATTGCATACAAACCTGTTCTTCTTCTGACGAAAAGTCTTCCTCTTCCTTACAGATAATTGGTATCTTCAATCTGTTTTAACAAAGGCTTTTTCGTAATAATTCCCAAGCATAGATTTGCGCTAATTTTTTACTTATTTTTCACAGGCGTTGATAGGGTGCGAATGCACTTCCATATCTTTCCGGCTTTCCTATTCGGATCCTATCTAAATTGACGTCATAATGATGTGGATGATGTTGTGTCACACACCATGCCCAATCTAGTCCAGGGAACACCCTCCTTGACAAGGTTTTATATAGTAGAAAAAGTGCCGACATTTACGAGCTATTTACGCCTCTCTTAGTGATTAAATCAACTAAAATTGGAACGGACAATTAAAAGAGGAAGTTTGTTTGTTTGTTTGTTTTGAATTTCGCGCAAAGCTACACGAGGGCTATCTGCGCTAGCCGTCCCTAATTTAGCAGTGTAGACTAGAGGGAAGGCAGCTAGTCATCACCACCCACCGCCAACTCTTGGGCTACTCTTTTACCAACGAATAGTGGGATTGACCATCACATTATAACGCCCCCGCGGCTGAAAGGGCGAACATGTTTGGCGTGACGGGGATTCGAACCTCAGATTGCGAGTCGAGTGCCTTAACCACCTGGCCATGCCGGGCCCCAAAAGAGGAAGTATTGTAGGAGAAAAAGTGGAATTGGACTCGTGTAACTCACGAAATTTGGAGAAATCGAGCGTTACCGACTGATTGATCGACCGACACACTTGGCTTATATGTATATATATATATTGATGTTATAACTTAGTCACTGTTTTAATTGTTTCTTATGCGGACAGATGACGCCACTATGTAACTCGTGAGTTTGTGGCTATTCGTATACTCCACACAAACACTCCAGAAAAGATGTAAAATAATTTAATTTTTCAGAAAATCAAAGATTCACTATTTTACATATATTTATATACAAAACCAAAATTTTGTTTGGAGGGGACTAATTTATCTGAAGAAGCACCGGTAAGATAAATTATCAAACACAAAAATTGAAATATTTTATATATAGATAAAAAACAACAACTTTATTTCTGAAAGAAAATGAGTACAAAGAACGTTTTTTTTTAATTTTTCACACATAAAATGTAATATATATATATATATATATAT
>NW_013671279.1:45055-46165 GCF_000517525.1 Limulus polyphemus
TTTTAATTTTTACTTACACATAAATAGTATATATATATATATATATATATATATATATATATATATATGAAGCAAAAAACCGGTAAACACACTCCAGAAAAACCTTTAAGTTTTAAAATGATGTAAATAAGTCAACCAATAACCACTGCATCTCAATTCTATATGAATTTATCATTTAAGGCAACATATTTGATCGGATATAGTCAAACTTGAAATCGCATGCCTTGTTTATCTATTGACAAAATACCTTAAATACATAAACAGATAAGATAATGTTTGTATAAGCTAAATCACTAGTGAGAAGTTAATAAATATTTATATGTTAACAGATAAGTTCACTAGCATAACACCAGGTGGAATATTACTTGTAAATAAAGGTCAGCTGAGAAAATGATTTGGGCTGGTGAGATTGCCATTATTGAGATGCATCAATCCCAGTTATTTTTTTTTTTTTGTGTTTGTTATTAAGTACAAAACTAATGTACTCTGGATTGTACCCACTGCGGGTACCGAAACTAGATTTTTAGCGTTATATTGCCACAGACTTACCGCTGAGCCACCAGGGGAGCATTAAAGATAGGTGATATTTGGCAAGAAAAAGTCACAATAGGCTTCTAATTTGAAATAAGTTTTAATAGGCCTTTGTTCTTCATATTTAGCTTTATAGCGTTTGTAAAATTTCTTCAAATGCGTAGAACAAACTTATTTTCACTTTTTTATATAGTTGAACGAGTAAGACGAGAGGATTTTAGGTAATTTTATATAAATCTGTGAATAAAATAGCAACCGGGGTGTGTGCGCTGTATGAGGGAAGTGTTAAGAAAGTTGAGGCTGTGCTGTATGAGGGAAGATCTGAAGGTGAGGTTGTGCTGTATGAGGGAAGATCTGAAAGCGAGGTTGTGCTGTATGAGGGAAGATCTGAAGGCGAGGTTGTGCTGTATGAGGGAAGTGTTAAGAAAGTTGAGGCTGTGCTGTATGAGGGAAGATCTGAAGGTGAGGTTGTGCTGTATGAGGGAAGTGTTAAGAAAGTTGAGGCTGTGCTGTATGAGGGAAGATCTGAAGGTGAGGTTGTGCTGTATGAGGGAAGTGTTAAGAAAGATGGGGCTGTGC
>NW_013671279.1:47165-47941 GCF_000517525.1 Limulus polyphemus
GTGGGATTGACCGTCACATTATAACGCCCCACGGCTGAAAAGGGCGAGCATGTTTGGTCTGACGGGAATTCGAACCCGCGACCCGCAGATTGCGAGTCGAGCGCTATAACCACCTGGCCATGCCGGGCCCCGAACACAACATACTAGGCATGTTCCCTCAGCCCAGGACATAATATACTAGGCATGTTCCCTCAGTCCAGGACATAATATACTAGGCATGTTCACAAATAATAAAAACCTTGTCGTGCCCCTGGACGTAAATAACCCATTACTCAGAACTAGCCATTTTCCCAAATAATAATAACCTCGTCGTGCCCCTGGACGTAATTAACCCATTACTCAGAACTAGCCATTTTCCCAAATAATAATAATCTCGTCGTGCCCCTGGAAGCAGGTAAGTTATTATACACGTAATGTGCAGGATTATAATAAATGAAAAATCAAATGATTTTAAAGCAATACTTTGTTGTACGTTAATTGTGGGTTTGTGAGACATGGCAGCTTGTTGGAGGGGTGGTCTGACAAGAGAAGAAATGTTTCGGATGTTCGTGCAAAGCCGCACATAGGCTACATGTGATGGCCATACCTAATTCTAAACTACAGGAAAGGCAGCTAGTCAAGAGCACCCATCGCCAAATCTTGGGCTACTCTAATCGAATAGTGAGAGTTGACCATCACTCTCTTGGTGGATCTAGAGCTTGGGCTACTTTAATCGAATAGTGAGAGTTGACCATCACTCTCTTGGTGGATCTAGAGCTTGGGCTACTTTAATCGAA
>NW_013671279.1:48772-56461 GCF_000517525.1 Limulus polyphemus
GTGTGTGTGTGTGTGTGTGTAGTCTGTTTCTCTCAGCCGTGTTGACATACATTGTCTGCATACTTCATAAGCGCATGCGCCTTTCTCATCATTTGGTATTTGTATGTAAACTATTATGCGGATTAACATTAAATATTGATAGTCTTTTCTGCGCACAACTGTTCCTGAAAACGAGTATATTTGATGGTGTGAAATGTATGCACCTGTTCAGTTATGCATGTGTTAATGTCGAGCCAGTAGAACTGGAGCTATTACTCTCGCCCTAGGTGAGTTGGGAGTGTTTACTCTCTACCCAAATGAGTTTGAAATAATTATTTTTAACGCAGGGGAGTTGGGAGTGATTATTAATAGCCCAGAGGTTTTGATGGAGGGAATTATTGTCAACCAAGATGAGTGGAGTGATTATTAATAGCCCAGAGGTTTTGTTGGAGGATTATTGTCAACCAAGATGAGTTGGAGTGATTATTAATAGCCCAGAGGTTTTGTTGGAGGGGATTATTGTCAACCAAGATGAGTTGGAATGATTATTAATAGCCCAGAGGTTTTGTTGGAGGGGATTATTGTCAACCAAGATGAGTTCAAAACAAACAATTAAACGTTTTGTTACCGGATGTGGGTTAGGGTAAGATAAAAAACTTTGAGAGAAATTGAGGAAACGAGAAAAATAACATATCAGTTTTGTTGTTTTAATCGCAAAGCTACAATAGCGGAAGATCGAATCTCGGATTTTAGCGTTGTGATTTCATAAACTTCGGGGGACGATAAACTAAAAGACAAAGGAGAACTGGCTTGTTTTAATTTCGCACAAAGGGCTTCCTGCACTAGCCGATCCTAATTTTGAAAAGCCAGCACCACCTACCCGCTAGCTCTTCAACTACTTTTATCAGGATTTGACCGTTACTCTTATAACGTATTTACGGGATTACCCCTGGTTTTCCTGTTAAACAGGTTACTTGTGACGTAATAATGGGTGAACCGTGGCACTAACTAAAATGTCTCTTTTGGCGCATGCGCTGGGAAACATTCCACTAAGCCTAATGAGGATACATTAAAATGGAACTACAAATAACAATCAGGTCTGGTTCTATCTGTCTGTTCTAAATCAAATCAAATTATTCTTCTGTAAATTCTTAATCTACCAAAAAAGTATAGAGTTTAAAAATCGCACTGACAAAAAAAAAAACAACAGAAATCTATAAATTACGAAAATTCCAGCACGAAGTTTGTGTAGATAAAATACCTCCCCAGGCTATGATAAACCAAACCTGTCAGTAACACTAAAAGTAATAATATTATTCTCAAGTTGAACATAAAAATACGCACACTTATCGTAAAATCCGGTATATATGTTCAGATTGTAAGCAAGGTTAATTTAATATAATGTTTTTTTTCTTCTTGTTACTGTCGAGAAATGTTTCGCCTGTCTTTATTTCATTTCCTGCAATTCGAGTATGGTTGTATAGTACCTGGGCGGGTGGGGGAGACGAGATCAGCACAACTAAAATGGCGGACTTTTGATGAATTGGTTTTCCATTCTTCTCACAACAATGAGTAAATCCAAGCACGAAATAAAAAGAAAATTCTAGTTTTCAGTATTTCTGGTGTACGAGAACAATCGATACCTCTTTAAAATCTTACACGCACAGAGCCCTCTGTATGCAGTTGAAGTTTTCGAAGTATTAAAATAAAACAAGTAAAATTAAAAAAATTGTGATTCTAATTTGAATCATGTCGGAGTTTTAGCGATATAAGCCCGTAAGGTTATCGCCATCTATAGACAGAAAATACAAACTTCTAAATCGTCACTATTGTAGAAAACGAAGCAAGAGAAGAAAAGAGGGGAAAACAGAGACAGTTTTCCAAATAACTACCTGTAACCTCTAACTTTGCCCTCTTGACTGTCGTCTTCAAATTGTGATTAGGACCTGTCCATAGTTGCAATAAACAAAGTCTCGTATTTCAAGAGTTTAAAAATTTGTACTTATCTGTTGTCAATTTTAAATTTAAAAATTGGAAAGAAAATTGTTAATTATTTAAAAAAATTAACATGCTTGAAATGACAAAAGAAAAGTATTTATGTGTATATGAAACGGGCGTGGCCTCTGAACCGATGATGACAACACATCCCACTCATCTCGATTGATAATAATCATCACCAAAATCCCCAACCCCTCCTGGATCAAGAATAACCATCCCAATCCGTCTGAGTCTAAAATACTCATCTTCAACTTTTCATGGTCAAGAGTAACCAATCAAACTAATAATTTTGGTTGACAATAATCTCCTCCAACAAAACCTCTGGGCTATTAATAATCACTTCCAACTCATCTTGGTTGACAATAATCCCCTCCAACAAAACCTCTGGGCCATTAATAATCACTTCCTGTGAGTGGATAGACAAATTTTTGGAGGACGAAACTCCGGAAAAGACCAAGGAAAGGGAGAAACTGCATAAAAAAAGGGTTAACTCAGGATTTTATCAAAGGGGGATGGTAACTTGTTGGGTTCTGGCGCATGTTTTCCCATAAAATATTTTAAACCATGCGAGCACGCTAGCTCATCCCAAAAGTCATGGATATGGTAGGGGTGAGGTTGGTATCATATTTTATAACCCCCTTCCCATTATCATTCTGAGATCCCTTTGTTACTCCTTCATTTTTTTAACTTACTGAGGAAAGTGGGGTATAAATCCCGGATAGGAATAAACCCAACGAATTCAGAATAATTCACGTCCTTAAAATATGCGCATGCGCTAAGGCCGCACTAGGTTGTTGACTAATTTATGGTGTCTACCCGAACCAAAAAAGTTGTACTTTCAAAACTCAGACTGAGCTATCTGATGACCGAACTGACTTGATGAATTTTTGTTATCACTTCACATAATTTTGGTGTACACAAAGAGTACTTTTATTCGAAAATTTACGTCTGATTGGTGACAAATCATTTCACGAAACATAAACGAGACACTTAGAAACCAACTTAGATCCTGTTTCTGGACTAACAAGAGCAATAAAGTCATATTTTACTGCAGTCGAGCATGATTTTAGCGCTTTTGTTAAGCCTAAAAAGTCTCAGTTTTATACGACCAGCAATTGGATAGTTTTAGGGACAGTTTTGTATCAACTACGACATCAAGAAAAAAAAAGTTTTCATCAAATTCTATAAATTCAAGTAATCCGACTTTAATTGACATATATACTTTTTTATATCCTTAGATGAGAATTTGAATGTTTAATACATGAAACAGTTTCCAACATAATAATATGTAAACAACAACAATAATAATAAAAAAACAGTAACTGTTACAACGTCATAAATATTTTGATTAAAAAAAGAAACTATTTATTATCTTTGTAGCGGAGCCACGTGATTCTAGTAATGTCGAAAATTTCCAGTCCCAGTCCCACCGGTGGGTCAGCGGGAAGTTTACGGACTTTTTAACGCTAATATTTGGGATTCGTTTCCCCCGATTGATAGAGCACAGATAGCCCATTGTGTTGCTTTTTGCTAAAGCAGTAATAGCAATAACTTCCAGCTGTATACTTATTGGCTTCCAGATATATATATATATATATAAATATGAATTTTCATATTTACTGAAGGCAAGGCATATCAGTCAACTTTTGTTATTAAACAAATAATTTAGGATTTCTGTAAAAGTGAATTATTATATTAAAAGTTTAAAAAGTAGCTAGAAATTGTGTTTTTGTTTGTTTCGTTTGTTTTGAATTTCACACAAAGCTACACGAGGACTTTCTGCACCAGCTGTCCCTAATTTAGCAGTGAAAGACTAGAGGGAAGATCTGCGCTAGCCGTCCCTAATTTAGCAGTGAAAGACTAGAGGGAAGATCTGCGCTAGCCGTCCATAATTTAACAGTGAAAGACTAGAGGGAAGATCTGCGCTAGCCGTCCATAATTTAACAGTGAAAGACTAGAGGGAAGATCTGCGCTAGCCGTCCCTAATTTAACAGTGAAAGACTAGAGGGAAGACCTGCGCTAGCCGTCCGTAATTTAGCAATGAAAGACTAGAGGGAAGATCTGCACCAGCAGTCCCTAATTTAGCAGTGGAAGTTGTTGTTTGTAATTAAGCACAAAGCTACACAATGGGCTATCTGTGCTCTGTCCACCACGGGTATCGAAACCCGGATTCTAGCGTTGTAAGTCCGCAGACATACCGCTGTGCCACTGGGGGGGGGCAGCAGTGAAAGGCTAGAGAGAAGACAGCTAGTCAACATCACAGACAACCAACTCTTTTACCAACGAATAGTGGGATTGACCTTCACTTTATATCACCACAACGGCTGAAAGGGCGAGCATGTTCGGTGACAAGGATTCGAACCTGCGACCCTCAGATTGCGAATCGAGCGTCTTAACCACCAGGCCATAAATTGTGATTCTTGCAGACCGATGACTAGATGGAGACCCGCGTGAAATCATGTCACCAGTTTCTGCATTCATTGTATTTTTTGGCTAACATCTCCACAACAAGAAACCCGCCTCCAGTTCCACACCTGATGCTGTCCACGTGACTTATTCCATGAACTATAAACTGTACATTCGGCCAAAAAAAATCTAAGGTCGGAATCGTTCTGGTGTTTCCTGCCACTCCCCTCCCCCCTTCCCAGTGGCTCAGCGGTAACTTTGAAGGCTTATAATACTAAAAACTTGGTTTCGATACCCGTGGAGGGCACAGCGCAGATATACCATTGTGTAGTTTTTTGGGCTCGACAATGAACAAAAAAGAATCCGGCGGGTGTTTCCAAGTACTGGTTTCTAAGCAGAAGCAGGCCTTCATACGGTTATCCACCTGATCTAATGTGTCTATTGTTTGGAAGCACATGTTTCTAAACATGCGCTTTATGGTGGTGTTCACCCACTCATATATATATCTTGTCATATTTTAAAAGCTAACCTTTGCTATAACGTTGTACCCCACGATACGTGCACGTTTTTAAACAAGCCGTCTCCCTTATTTTTAGGTGTTGTTGTTGCTATAGCAACCACGGTGGGCCCAAGTTCCCGGTTTATTCACTAGATAATATTACATTTAAAAATCTCCATGGAAACGCTTCATTATACAAACTCTGTTTATTCCAATTGAGCTCAGCACTGCCCTCTGGGGAGTACGTTAAAAATAGACATATTCTACGTGCAGTCTCGTATTTACACTTCTGTTATCTGTGTCACAATAACTGGCAATATCTGTGCCATAACTTTGTAGTCGACACGCTCTGCCACTCACCACTTATTCCGTATGTATTCTTGTGTCTGTTACTGTTTTCGCACCAGAGCGGTTTAGTCTGAGATATCGCGGGCAGTTATTGACACGAGTTCGTGCATAGCGCGACTTTCGTAAGTTTCAGCCACTAGGGGGCTTCTGTTTTTTGTTTTCTAGTAAAATGAAAGTGGTATTGTACTTCTGGCCACGCTGTTCTTAACTCTGGACTATTGACCACGAGGAGGGTCAGTAGCCACCCACCATCTAAGCTAAGTGTCTGATGTCCACTCTTATAACGCACCCACAGCTTAAAAGTGCACTTTTAAGCTGTTTTGTAGTCAAGCACAAAGCTACGCAATGGGCTGTGCCCATCACGGGTATCGAAATCCGGATTTTAGTGTTATAAGTCTGCAGACATAATGCTGATTACAGGAGAACTAAATATTTGGTTATGAAACAGTTTTAATCTAAAAAAAATTGATTTCTATCTAAAATGTCTAAGAAGAAGATTAAAAATATTAAGAAGGAGATATTTGTCACTTTATAAAAAAAACGACTTTTTTTATAAATTTATTAATAATAGATTTGTTTAGTTAAATTGTGAGTTTTATTACTCCCGATGAACCAAGAAAAAGAAATGTGAAAACCGGGATTTGTGAATAAAGATTTTAGAAACAACAACGACAAAAGAAGTATATTGTTTGTTTGGTTCCACACTTATATCCAAAATGTATGACATAAATACTCGTGTTTCTTATAGCTATATTAATTTTAATAAAGTATTACTAAAATCCGAAACATCGAGGTGGCGCTTCGAAAGTTAAGACTAATATATCATATAAAATACATCATGCAATTTCTTACAGAGATACCAAACAATAGAATTCATGTACAGTTGTCAAGAAAAGAAGGCTTAGAAAAATTTCACCACAAGCCACCATCGTAGAGTTGATATTATTATTATTATTTATAAATATTACTGTATACGTTGAAATATCGCTGAGAATATGGATAAAAATATATTCTGTGATGTGCACAAATATGTTTTGCATGCAGAGAAACATCAGTTGTCTGCAATATATTTCGATTGGCGTTCTCTTTCGACAGCTTGATGTTGTACCCTGTCCTAGGGGCGTAGTCCAGTCGGGAAGTTTAACAGTTCAAAGTGATTTCCCCAGAAAAGAAAAATGGGCCACCTAGGTGTTTTAGGGCACCTCACGAGGGCTTATCTATATTTTAACTCTTTCTACTTTCATTCCTTCTTTCGACGTTTGTTTAAAATCTGTCTCTTTTTTCTCTGCCCACGATCAGAACTTGGGTTTCAGGAATACTGCTGAGACTCGTTGGTGACAAGCTACTGCTCTGATTACTCCGTTTGGTGGCGCCACATTCCTCTGTTGGTGATAAAGGTGGCGTTTGTGTTGTTGATGATTTCAAGTTCGCTGCCTCTCCACCAGAAGACGTGGTGGTCGTGGGAGCCACGATCACGGCACAGAGAGAGTCTTTGGCGGCGTTTGTCAACTTTGGTCGTTTCAGAAGAGTGGACTGTTGTTCGGACATGAACACATTTACGAAACAGAACAGAACCCCAATTCCAATGAATACGAGACCTATCGTCTGGAAGGTACTTACCCCAGTGCCAACCCCAATAAAAACCAGCACTAACCCAGCTACTAACAGCACCGTACCGACGTAAATAAGCAGTTTAAGCTTCTGCTGGTCAATCTGACATGTTTTTCTCGGAGTCTTTTTATAGTGGACGTCGAGATTGGGGCTGGAGACGGCAGGCAAGCTGTGTGCTCGTCCACGTCCACCGTCGTAGCTCTTGTTCTTCCTTCTCTCTTGGCGGACGGCAACAGCTGGCATAGCAGATATCATGTCGGCCTAAAGAGGAAAAGTCGCCATGTTTAAACACTATTTACAGACCTTTATGGTTTAGAATAATAATAAAAAAAAATAGCGATTATCCAATTTGTTTTACAGGAAAACAAACAAATAAAAATTATCAGACTTCTTACTTCGTTATTTTTTAACAATATTAAAAGTTCTGGGTCCGGCATGGCTAGGTGGTTAGAGGGCGCTCGACTCGCAATCCGCGGGTCGCAGATTCCAATCTCCGTCACATCAAATATGCACACACTTTCAGCCGTGGAGGCGTTATTATGTGACGGTCAATCCCACTATTCGTTGGTAAACGAGTAGCCCAAGACTTGGCGGTGGGTGGTGATGACTAGCTGCCTTCCCCTCTAGTCTTACACTGCTAAATTAGGGACGGCTAGCGCAGATAGCCCTCGTGTAGCTTTGCGCGAAATTTGTTTTGGAGGACAAGACCAAGTTGTGAGTGGATAGACAACTGTTTGGAGGACGAAACTCCGGACAAGACCAATTTGTGAGTGGATAGACAATGTTTTGGAGGACAAGACCAAGTTTGTCTATCCACTCACAAATTGGTCTTGTCCGGAGTTTCGTCC
>NW_013671279.1:57479-61648 GCF_000517525.1 Limulus polyphemus
TACAAATACCAAATGATGAGAAAGGCGCATGCGCTTATGAAGTAATGCAGACAATAGTATGTCAACACGGCTGAGAGAAACAAGACTACACACACACACACACACATGATAAAAACTTCTTCTCCAGTCTCACGATTTTCCATATCACTCCGTCCCTGGTGTTTTTCGACAATCCTGTATTGTTATTTACTGATTTTCCATTTTGCGGGTCCATCAAGCATCTTTGTTCTTTGCCTTATTTTATCCATTGTTTTGTTTTCTCGTCTCGTGTCCCTGTTTGTGTCCCTCTCTCTCTTACTTTTATCCGTTGCATGTTGTGTTGGCTTGTACCGCCACTTGATCATTTCTTATGTAATATAATATCATCATTTGGATACTCGTGCTAGTTCTGACAAAAGTCACCAGAGGGCAGCAGTATATGTAATTGGTTTTGTTTGTTTGTTTGAATCAATGCACAAAGCTACACAATGGGCCATCTGTGCTCTGCCCACCCCGGGTATCGAAACCCGATTTCTAGCGTTGTAAGTCCGCTGTGCCAGCGGGGGGTGCATGTGATTGGTTAAGTAGAGATGTCCTAATTTTGGACAGTTAGTTTCTAGTCTCAATTATAAGATAATTTACCTTTCTAACATGTGTCTAGAATAAACCAGACGTGTTCTTCAAAACCGACAAAGGGGGGAAAAAAAAGTTATGTTAAGTGTTAATAATTCGTTTTCCGCTGAAAACAATAACATAATTTTGTAAACAGAGGTGAAATATTGTGAGTACATAAAAACATAAATTCGATGTAGGAACTGACAACGAAAAACGTGGAGCGCGCGTAATGGAGGTGCTACGTCACGTGATTTCCAGGAATACATATACAGAGACGTTGTGATAAGTAGCCCAGACAAAAAGCGTTGGAAGTGGTCGTGAAGACGAAATGGGTTATAAGAACGCACGTTTCTCGTGCTCTCTTTACAGCCTGGTTGTCAGAAAGTGTTAATTATAGTTTTGTTTTCGGTGCACTTTGTATGAACGTGTAAGAACTTGGATGAAATATTGATGGATTGAACTTCTTTACTTCTCAGTATCATCAATACCAATTTACTTTTTATTCTACTCTCTGTTTATTGGCTAAATTTCAAGGTCATGAGGTCAAACTTTGGGTATGAAACGAGCAGCACACTCCCGATTTTAGAAGCTTGCTAGTTTGATGTTTCAGTTCTAGATTGGATTAACGGGTTAAATTAATTGATTGAATTAAGTATTCTTGATGTGCCAGGTGACTGTGAATCCGAGGGTTCATGGTTCGCTGCCCCTTGCCGGAAAAGCGCGTTACGCACTTCGAGGACTTGGGTGCGTTATAAGAGCGACGGTCAGATCCCACTATTCGTTCAGACAAGAGTAGCCCAGGAGTTGGCGGTGGGTGCTATTGACTTGTTGCCTTCTCTTTAGTCTGTCAGCCCACAATTATGGATGGCTATGCAGGGTTAGCCCTTGTGTATAAATTCTAAACCTAACCTGAGTATTTATATCTTTGTAACTTGTTCAGAAACGGTTCGAGCAGACGTTAATTTATTCATTCTTCGAAGTTATTATTTACAGCAGTTGTTCATCATATCTTTGTCCTATATTAATGGCGCCGAGTTATACATTCAATATTCACAAACAAAGAGGGGAAGTTACATGTAAGAAACAAAACAAATATTAGTGGTATGTTTAATTCCGCTAGCACCTGTACGAGTGTATGTTTTGAAACAGGGTTCGATACTAAAATCATTAAGTCGAGTACATGTATACATGTTCCAAACATGTTGTTGGCCAGATTAAAGCTTGTGGCAGACTACAATTGTATTCGAGAGTTATTACGCTTCATTTACATAAAAGAAATAACACTCTCATTCTGTTTATACCAATATCAAACACTCACGCTCTGCTGCGGGATAAAACGGCCCCTTACATATTTTACAAAGACACTAACGTATCGATCAAACTCCTCTGTTATCCCAAAATACTTGTTTTAAAATACGTGAAAACCTGTTATAGTGTGAACTAGATTAAGTAAAGACTGAATTAAAGACTGAAGTAAAGACTGAAGTAAAAGCTAAAGTAAAGACTGAAGTAAAGGCTAAATTAGAGACTGAAGTAAAGGCTAAATTAAAGACTGAAGTAAAAACTGAAGTAAAGGCTAAATTAAAGACTGAAGTTAGACTGAAGTAAAGGCTAAATTAGAGACTGAAGTAAAGGCTAAATTAAAGACTGAAGTAAAAACTGAAGTAAAGGCTAAATTAAAGACTGAAGTTAGACTGAAGTAAAGGCTAAATTAAAGACTGAAGTTAGACTGAAGTAAAGGCTAATTTAAATACTGAAGTAAAGACTAAAGTAAAGGCTAATGTAAAGGCTAAAGTAAAGACTGAAGTAAAGGCTAAAGTAAAGACTAAAGTAAAGGCTAAAGTAAAGATTGAAGTAAAGACTAAAATAAAGGCTAAAGTAAAGACTGAAGTAAAGACTAATGTAAAGGCTAAAGTAAAGACTGAAGTAAAGACTAAAGTAAAGGCTAAAGTAAAGACTAAAGTAAAGGCTAAAGTAAAGACTGAAGTAAAGACTAATGTAAAGGCTAAAGTAAAGACTGAAGTAAAGGCTAAAGTAAAGACTGAAGTAAAGACTGAAGTAAAGACTAAAGTAAAGGCTAAAGTAAAGACTAAAGTAAAGGCTAAAGTAAAGACTGAAGTAAAGACTAAAGTAAAGGCTAAAGTAAAGGCTAAAATAAAGACTGAAGTAAAGGCTAAAGTAAAGACTGAAGTAAAGACTAACGTAAAGACTGAAGTTAGAGATATTTGAACTTGTGTTGTTAAGTGCTCTACATATTATAGTTTTGTACACGTAATTAGATTTCAAATGGGGTCAAATGTCAAGCAAACATAAACAATTTATGCTTTGAAAAATAACCTTCTTCCCAAAAAAATGCGGACCAGTAACTATAGATAAAATTATTTTTAATAACAATATTTTTTGTGCAGCAGTTATTTTCATCTTAGGTTTTAATTATTATTATTATTTGTGTTAGAATTTATCATTTATCTAACGTGATTCGTAATTCAAAGAGAGGGAAGACACGTAGACTCAAGGGAAGCCTAAAAATTTTGGTATTTTTGTAAAGACCTCCAGAGGGTCAGCAGTAAACTTACAGACTTATTACGCTAAAACCTGGGGTTCGATTCATCACAGTGGAAACAGTGTAGATAGCCGATTTTATAGTTTTGAACTAAAAATAACAACAAAGTTTTTGTAAGTTCATTTTGAAATATATATATATATAATTATCTTTCGAGGAAGATGAAAATAAATAAGCGAATAAAGTATTTTTCGTTTCTGTATGAAGTAGCTGATATTTATGTTGATAGAAATTGGCTTTGGATACAAATATTCCACCAGGTGGCAGTGCGACCATAAAGTTTCCATAAATACACTAAGGTAATTTGTCTCTATCCTTTTGCCAATATGACATAATGAAATTATGACATAATGAACTATACAAATATGAAAATGAACACTCAAGCAAATAGTTATTCTTGAGAGTATTGCAAGTTGAAAATAATTTAGCCTAAATTATTATACAGCATTAATGTCTGTGTCTTTATTACTGACCGCACGCATGGTTATGGTAAACATCTTCGTTCAAAATTCAGACTATTGATTGTAAGATCTTCATGAGGAATTAGAACAGTAACTTGTATGTTACACAAATTAAATATTAGGTCGTCAAGAAATTAATATCGCGTTTTGGAACACTTTCACTTAACCCCCCCCCCCAAAAAAAAACGTACATCACGTATAATAGTTACCTTTTTTAGCCGCCTAAACGCAACGTTAGTGTAGTCTATATAATGTGTAAAGTTTAGTATACTTTAATCCCTTATAATTATGGCACACGACACGACACACATTCGGTATGTAATGCTGTTTGAATACAAGAATGGAAACAACGCCTCTGTAGCCACAAAGAATAACAAAGAAGTTCATGGAAATGTTTTGAACGTCCGTAAGTGTCAACGATGGTTCAACAAATTTCGTTCAGGTGACTTTAGCCTTAAAAACTGTGACACGTTGGAATTGATATTGATGCTCTGAAGACACTTGTTGAGTCTAAACCCAAGGCAACAAACTCGTGAAATGGCCATGAAATT
>NW_013671279.1:62546-66624 GCF_000517525.1 Limulus polyphemus
CAGATAGCTCATTGTGTAGCTTTGTGCATAAATTCAAACAAACAAACAATCTTCTTCCGGTGCAATTTAATAAAAGTTCGTTTGTCTGCTTTAGACTTTGGCGTAAAGCTACACAAGGACTAGCTGCGCATGGCCGTCCATAACTTTGAACTGATAGACAAGTAGAAGACAGATAACCAATAGCACCCACCGCCAACTTTTGGGCTACTCCTGTCTGAAAGAAATAGTGGGATTTGACCCACGACCCCAAAGTTCGGGGCACCTTTTTGCATTAAAGGGCCACGAATAATAAACATTCGCATTCATACTCCTAGCACGCTAGGAGTATAGGCCACGCTCACATCTTTAATAAAAGGAACATAATATTCAGTGACGGGAAATATCATCATATTCAATAAAAATCTTTTATTTCAAACCTGGTAAATATTTCTTCCTTCTTGCTGGAGTATCAGGATTGTAAATCATTACTAATCAATAAATATATGTTTGTCAGAATAAATAAATTAGGCCTAAAAATTGGAAAGTTTCACAACAAATATTCGATAGTAAAATTTAAAATTCTTTAACAACAAATATTACCTTGTTAGGTATGTATAATAATATTTACGACAACAAAAATCCATAATACCAGTCGAGTATCAGGATTATAAATCATTATTAATCAATAAATATATGTTTGTCAGAATAAATAAATTAGGCCTAAAAATTGGAAAGTTTCACAACAAATATTCGATAGTAAAATTTAAAATTCTTGTAACAACAAATATTACCTTGTTAGGTATGTATAGTAATATTTACGACAACAAAAATCCATAATACCAGTCGATATCGTTTAAACCGAACTTCAGGTTGCACGTGCTTGAATTTTGATTCATTCAGTAAATATGAAAGGTCAATCTAGAAACATAAAGGTCAAGTTAGTAACGAAACTGGAATCCAGTGCTCAAGCTTCTGTAAGCGGTGGGTGACTAATTCCACCTACATACGTGTAGGTCTGAATTTGTGTAAAATTTTATTTCTCTAGCTACTATAGGAAATTAGCTAGTGTTTGTTCCTCTAGCTACTACAGGAAATTAGCTAGTGTTTGTTCCTCTAGCTACTACAGGAAATTAGCTAGTGTTTGTTCCATTAGCTACTACAGGAAATTAGCCAGTGTTTGTTCCTCTAGCTACTATAGGCAATTAGCTAGTGTTTGTTCCTTTAGCTACTACAGGAAATTAGCTAGTGTTTGTTCCTTTAGCTACTACAGGAAATTAGCCAGTGTTTGTTCCTCTAGCTACTACAGGAAATTAGCTAGTGTTTGTTCCTTTAGCTACTACAGGAAATTAGCCAGTGTTTGTTCCTCTAGCTACTATAGACAATTAGTTAGTTTACTGAAATTTAGAAAAAGGATTGTTTGTTTGAAGTTAAGCACAAAGCAACACAATGGGGTTGTGGATCAAATTCCACTATTTCTTTCAGACAAGAGTAGCCCAAGAGTTTGCGGTGGATGCTGTTGGCTAGCTGTCTTCCTCCTTGTCTATCAGTTCAAGGTTGGGGACGGCTATACGCAAGGGTACACGATGAGCCATTTACACACTTTAACACAGCGGGGAATAGAGCCCTGGATTTTAGCATTGTAAGTCCGTAAATTTACCGCTGACTCACCACCGGGGGACAAATGCTTTGGGAATTAGCGATGACGTCAAAGTGTTGGTTACGTCAATGGATCAGAGCATTTATACGCATCAATGACGTCACACTTTAACGCCACCTTTCGCTATATAGGATTTCCAAACTTTTTTAGACTCCACCTAATGATTGAATATAAATTTGAAATAACAGCCCTATATTGAGAACCTTCCGGGATCCTTTCATTCTGAAGTGCTCAGCTGTCATTGCAATCTCTTTTTTAAAGTAAAGATCTCACGCCCCCTTTACAAGATGTAAAAATATCGGAAAAATATTACTTTGTCCGGTGTTGGGGAAGTTTTATAGGGAATATTTTAGATGTTTTAGGGCTGTCATTTCGGGATTTTTCTCGGTTTTTAGCGTTGTAAGACCTCGAGCCGCAGACGGTATTTAGATGTTTTAGGGCTGTCGTTTCGGGATTTTTCTCGGTTTTTAGCGTTGTAAGACCTCGAGCAGCAGACGGTATTTAGATGTTTTAGGGTTGTCGTTTCAGGATTTTTCCCGGTTTTAGCGTTGTAAGACTTCGAGCAGCAGACGGTATTCAGATGTTTTAGGGCCGTCGTCAAGAGTTAACCTAAAAACAACAATCAGTTAGGAATCCTGACAATTAAAATAATATCCAAATGACGTTAATTAATTCAAAAAAAAAAAGCCACAGGGGCAGCATGTCTGCTTGTAAATATTTGTTTTTTCATGTTTTCCCCAGTCGTCAGTTTCACGATAATGGCGGGACACTTGACAAGACTGTAGAAATATTTAAATTATAACAGAAAATCCCGAAGAAAGAAATGGTGAAACGGATGTAATTATTGGTAATATCTAACCTATAATTGTTTTTATTAACGTGGCTCATTGTTTTGTGTTGTTGTCAAGTGCAAAGCTTTGTCCACAGCAGGGAATGAACCAAGAGTTTGAGCGATATAAGCCTTCGAATCTACCCGCTGAGTTATTGCGGGCTGAAACGCCAATATTAGATAAAAATAATATTTCAGTTAATGCACAAAGTTTTACTGTAAATATTTACTGCAACTGAAATAAAGTTTAACATTATTTGGTGTGGTCGAAAAAAATAACGATATGATACTTAAATAGGCTTAAGAAAATTTAACGTTTCCTGCTAACTGGGCCTGGCATGGCCAGGTGGTTAAGGCATTCGACTCGCAATCTGAGGGTCGCGGCTTCGAATCCCTGTCACACCAAACATGCTCGCCCTTTCAGCCGCGGGGGCGTTATAATGTGACGGTCAATTCGTTGGTAAAAGAGTAGCCCAAGAGTTGGCTGTGGGTGGTGATGACTAGCTGCCTTCCCTCTAGTCTAACACTGCTAAATTAGGGACGACTAGCGCAGATAGCCCTCGTGTAGCTTTGCGCGAAATTCAAAAAACAAACAATCCTGCTAATTGTTATTTTTACATAAGGTAGAATATTGGCTTCTTTACGTCAAACTTGAAGCCGCACAGCGCCACCACATTTTAATGTAGTATATAATTTTCACAGTTAGTCAATAGATCCTACCGTCAACTGTTTCGGGATTTAATAGCCACTCTTATAACGCATCCAGGGTCTCGAAGTGTGGTGACAACGGGACACGAACCCTGAACTCTCGGATTCACAGTCAGCGCACATTAAGCATTAGGCAACGCCTGGTATTTTGTACAACGAATGCTTAATGTTAGTTATAGATCAATCAAGCAAAACATGTAAACGAAAATACTGTTGAAAAATCCACAGACACACACACACACAATGTTTATCAGCTAATTAACATTAATATTTCGTATCAAATTAATTAGGGAGGTTGTTAGTAATTTCTCGGAGTATAAAAACATAGTTGGTCTCAATAATCTAAGGTCTTGTAAATCAATTAAATGTAGGCTACTGTTCTACTTTTCTCACTGGTATTTAATATTGAACTGAGAGTGTCTAGGATATTTGATAAATAGTTGGTTACTGATGCAACAAGATAAAACAAATGATCATCATCAGTCTGTTAGCGAACAAAAAATATGAAAAAAAATCAATTTAACCAGCATTCTGGGCGTTGTTGATGGAGGAGTAAACTAGGTGGAGACACCAAGTCAACATTCTGGACGTTGTTGATGGAGGAGTAAACTAGGTGGCGACACCAAGTCAACATTCTGGACGTTGTTGATGGAGGAGTAAACTAGGTGGAGACACCAAGTCAACATTCTGGACGTTGTTGATATAGGAATAAACTAGGTGGGACACCAAGTCAACATTCTGGACGTTGTTGATGGAGGAGTAAACTAGGTGGCGGCACCAAGTCAACTTTACTGAAATATTTACCGGTAATAAAAAAAATGATAATAGTTTAAGTCTGTCCTCTATTTAAATTCAACTAAGATTTTTTTTTTTATCTTGAATGTGTTTTATTTATTTATTTATTT
>NW_013671280.1:0-3501 GCF_000517525.1 Limulus polyphemus
ATAAACCTATTTGTTGTCTTTATTTTTTGTGTATTCACTGTATTGTATTGAACAAAATGGTTATGCGGCCCGCGCTCGTCATTCTCTCAGTTATCTGGCCCGCTGTGAAAAAAGTTTGGTGACCCCTGCTCTACACACACACACGCGCGCGCGCGCGCGCGCTAAATCGCAGATGTAATAGAGCTAAACCTAAATTCTTAATACTTTCTAATTGGCTATTACTATTATTCGCAATTGATTGTTGAAACTTATGTATATTAAGTTTCGTAAATTTCGTAGAACTTTTGTACGGTTAATTACTGTTCTATTTTAATTAAATTATCATGCTTTATTTTATTTTTGTTAAAATATGTCACTGTTTGCTATATTCACTTTTTTTTACATTTAACTTGGATGGGTTGTTTTAGCTTTAATTTCCCTCTACTTTATCTAGAATAAGAAGTTTTGTTACATCAGATGTAATAACATAATACATTCTTGTAGTATTAGTAATAAAATTGCTAATTGCTAGTGTCATGTTTCAATCTCATATTACTCTAATATTTTCAACTAATTTTCATTTGCCTAAAATCAACGAGTGTTTGGATCAATCAAAAACTTGATCAAGATCAAAGAAAACAAACTTTATTTGTTCTTATGAAGCTTTATGTTTCTTTCCTGTCATCGATGGGATATCCATGGTCCAGTGGTTAGGGTGTTGGACTGTTGGATTTGCGGATCCGTCGTTAGCGACCTATTGCCGAAAAAATAATCGCGCTCCACACTTTCGAGGATGATGATCAAATTCCATTATTCGATCAGACAAGAATATCCCAAGAGTTAGTAGTAGGTGCTGTTCAATAGCTACCTTACCTCTAGTCTACACTTCAGAATTAGGGATGGCTAGCACAGATAGCTCCTGAATAGATATGTGCGAATATTCGAAAACGAACTAACTAACTAACAAACAAACCCTTAGCCAACACTTGAACATTCACACAACTACATTCTAACTTGGATTGTTGTCCTGAAATACGTCAGGAGTCAGGTATGAAGATCAGCTTCCAATGATACTACAGACTTGTGCTGCCTTGATCACGATTAGTTAGCATGTTGTCCATGTGGGCCTCATGTTCGTGTAGCTGGACCATATTACTGGATTTTCTGGAAGAAAGAGTGGTGAGAGATGTCGATCAACTGTTAGATAAGGAGGATGTAAGATTAATGTCATAATAAAGTAACTATGAGAAAGGAGACTGTCTTGCTCGTTTCTTGATGTTGAAAGTCCACTAGCCTGGACTGAATGTAATAAGAGTGTCAGCTTTGTGATATCAGGGCAATGCTGTCATCATATGCCTAGTTGCGTTTGGACCAAAGAGGTAGTAATTGATGAGCATAGTCCAACTCAGAAGAAGCTGAGCTATAGAAAAGGCAAGTGTAAAAAATATCTAAGTTAATAAATCCCAATCCTTTTGAGGTTTCGTAAAAGAAATCTTGTAGCATTTCTAAACATGAATGAACAAGAAAAATAATCCTTCAGTGGGTGGACCAAAGAAAAGATCGCCCATGTTTTGTTACACAGTTGGAATGAGTCGACAATTTATGTTGTTGAATATATCAAATAAGTTATGAAGTGGGTAGAATAACAAAACCCAAGTGATAAACCACACTAAGTATAAGATACACCAGGTTAAATTTAATGAAAGTATGGCAACTTAATCTGGTAAACTCAATGCCTTCATAGTTGGGTTAATCTCTAGATTATCTTTACCGGGTATGAGGACATTCATAGAAGAAATGGCTAAGGATTTTCTAAAGGGCTACATGAAAAAAAGTGGTCCCACATCATTATCAAAAGTGATTTTATTCCACGAATTATGGAATGGTTATTCAAAGTGTTTAAGGTAAAAAGCAAACAGCCACACATTAATAAAACAGCATTATATGAAGATCAAAGAATGCATTTTAATATTTTTTCCATATCAAAATATCCCATGATCATTGTAGTCGGTTATGAACCATAGAGAGAGAGAGAAGTTAACAATAACAGTTGTTTTCGTAATAGAAAAATACCACAGTTTTTCAGGCTAATAACAACCCGTCAAGATCTAGAAACTGCTTCATGGACGGAACTCTGATAAAGACTGGGTGTATTTCTGGGAAACCTTAAACTAGCTACCAAGATACACATGCCTTTAAGCTAGATAGAGTTGAGTCAAATGTGACCATTTATTAGGAAAACAAAGACAAAAACCAAATAGAAGAGGCCACGGCAGATAGGAGAAGAAGATATCATTAGTAGTACGGTATGCCTGTAAGAAAAATAAATCCACTAACGAACGGGGAAATACGGCAAGTTTTAACATTTGTGGAATAAAAATATTTTTCCTGATAGATATTGGAGCAGCAACAAAATGGTTAAACTTGGCTGCATATTACATATAAAGGTAAACAATAGGTACACAATTAACTTGGCACATGTTCAGTGAATAATGAAGTTGTTACGCTTAAGGCAGTTTCTAATACCATCACTAGTTTGGTTGTGTTCTCGTTGGTGGCATTTGGATTCTGCAACGCTCCCGCCATCTTTGAAAAACTTACGGAACTTGCATTTCATATAAGTGAATTTTCTAATATTAGGTCGTCAAAAAATTAATGTCGCTTTTTTTAGATGAAAAAAATCCAAACAACTTATACATGAAAACAAAACATTTATTAAATGAAATAGTCTCCATTCTTATCGATGATACTTTTCCATTTTACAGTCAGGTTGTTAATGTCCTAATTAAAGAAATAACTTGGCTTTGAAGCAAAAGACATGTTGATGTCCTCTTTAACACCTTCCACGTGTGCATACGTTTTCCCATTAAGATGATGTTGCAGTGAACGAAAAAGATGGTAATCTAATGGTGCCATATCTGGAGAATATGGTGGGTGGGGGAGAACTTCCCAACCCAACTCCATAATCTTGTGTTGCGTCAAACTGCCACATGTGGACGTGCATTGTCGTGAAGAAGAAGAACACCTTTCCGATTGACAACTGAAGGGCGTTTTGACGAAGGACTTGATTTAAGCGTCCCAGTTGCTGACTATAGATCTCTGCATTGACAGTTCGCTGTGGATTGAGGAGTTGGAAATAAATTATTCCTTTGATATCCCACCAAGTGCAAAGCATCACTTTCAGCGGATGGAGTACAGGTTTTGGGGTCGGAAGTGGATTTTGTCTAGGACTGAGCCATTGTTTTGTCATTTAATATTCACATAGAGAATCAATTTTTCATCACTGGTCACAATTCTGTCCAAAATGGTTCACGCGCATTACATGCCAGAAAAGACGAAGCAACATTCACACGTTGGAAGCGATGATCATCAGAGAGTGAGGCACCCAAACACTTTCTTTATGGAGTTTCCCATATTCCTTAGATGTTTATGTGTTGTTTCATGACAGACATGCAACTTCAGGGCCATTTCACGAGTTTGTTGCTTTGGGTTAGACTCAACAAGCGTCTTCAGTGCATCAAT
>NW_013671280.1:4437-6689 GCF_000517525.1 Limulus polyphemus
CATTTAGAAGCCCCAATAGAGAACGGATCAACAACCATTTAGAAGCCCCAACAGAGAACGGATCAACAACCATTTAGAAGCCCCAACAGAGAACGGATCAACAACCATTTAGAAGCCCCAATAGAGAACGGATCAACAACCATTTAGAAGCCCCAACAGAGAACGGATCAACAACCATTTAGAAGCCCCAACAGAGAACGGATCAACAACCATTTAGAAGCCCCAACAGAGAACGGATCAACAACCATTTAGAAGTCCCAACAGAGAACGGCGTTTAATATTAGCATAGAGAAGCCATTTTTCACCACCGATGACAATTCTGTCCAAAAATGGTTTACGCGCATTACGCGCCAGAAGAGACGAAGCAACATTCACACGTTGAAAACGATGATTACAGGAGAGTTCGTGAGTCATCCAAATACCTTCTTTATGGAGTTTCCCATATTTCTTAGATGTTTACGTATTGTTTCATAAGAGACATGCAATTTCAGAAATAATATCAAAGAAGTTTATGGAAATGTTTTGAATGTTCGTAAGTGTCAACAACATAGTTCAGTAAATTTCTTTCAGGTGACTTTAGCCTTAAAAGCTGTGATGACAGGGGCCGACATATTAGAATTGATATTGATGCTCTGAAGACGCTTGTTGAGTCTAACCCAAGGCAATACACTCGTGAATTGGCCGGGAAACAACGCCTCTGTAGCCACTTCTTTTTTTCAAACAGCATTACATGCCGAATGTGTGTGTGTGTCTCATCGTGTGCCATCACTATAAGGGATTATAGTATATTAAACTTTTACACATTATATAGGCTACACGACTGTGATATTTAGGCGGTTCCTTTAACTATTATACTTGATATACGTTTTTTGGTTAATGAAAGTGTTCCAAAACGCGACATTAATTTCTTAACGACTTAATATAATGTGATTGTAAATAATGGCGGATTTATCATTAGGTGCAAAAGGTGTGTGCCAAGGACCCCGATTCAGGGTGGCCCCCAAACTCTAAATTAAAAATGTTCATATATCATTTTATTATTTTTCATCTATTACACAAATAGCAATGTATTTATCTTCACACCAAAGTATGTGATTTAGATTTCACCTAAACGCAGTTCGTATAACTGTACCTTAACCCTTTGTCATACATTAAAACATCTAGAACTAAAAAATCTTAGGACTACTTGTTTTTCATTTTCTATACCAAATTTAATAGCAACTTTTTGGAAACTTAAAAATTAAACATCTTTGAAGGAGCAGAATTTTGTATTTCTGCCATTTGAATAATCTGAAACTTATTTTTACATTTGAATAATTCATACACAACACTAGGCTTGCCAACCCTCCCGAATTCGCCGGGTTTAAATACATGAATTGTTATCAACATATCACTTGTATAATATTAGCCTTTATATACCTCGAATTTTTAAACACTGTATATGGATTATAAATAAATGAATATATATATATATACACATTCATCACCCCGAGTTACATTTCAAAAAGTTGACAAGCCTATATAACATACACGAGCAGCGTCGTTATGTGCGGGAAGGGTACCAGATTCCAGCTTGCAACATGCATTTTAACACCCTGTGGCTGTTTCACCCTGACAAATGAATTTCAACATCCACAAGCGGGAATAACTACTGCAAGCATCTTGGCCAGGTGGTTAGGGTGCTCGACTCGCAATCTGAGTGTCGCAGGTTTGAACCCCATCCCACCAAACATCTTCGCCCTCTCAGCCGTGGGGCGTTATAATGTGACGGTAAATCGCATTCGTTGGTAAAAGAGGAGCCCAAGAGTTGGCGGTGGGTGGTGATAACTAATTTTCCTTCCCTAAGGTGCTTGCTTGTTTTGAATTTCGCGCAAAGCTACAATAGGGCTATCTGCGCTAGCCGTCTCTAATTTAGCAGTGAAAGACTAGAAGGAAAACTCTTCTAGCTTTTCATTAGATTGTTAAGTTTTGTAACGAAATACTCAATAAATTGAATAATGTCACTCTGTCTAGTTTTACCAGAAAGGTTTACTACTGTATAGTGCTAATCAATCGGAGTTCATTCTAGTCATTAAAACAAGTTTCATGGAGTCCCTAGTCTGTTATATCTCTAGATGGATGCACAATTTCTGTTATACACGGATGCCAGTGTCAGTAAAGTTGGCTCTGTTTTATTACAGAACATTTAATGTGTACAAAAGAAAGAGCTGCTGTATGTAATTATTTTTCTGTTTGTGTGATCAAAATTACTG
>NW_013671280.1:6789-15653 GCF_000517525.1 Limulus polyphemus
AGTCCCGGGCCGCTTAGCCATCCCAATCCGCCCCTGGTCCCTAGTCTATTATATCTCTAGATGGATGCACAATTTCTGTTATACACGGATGCCAGTGTCAGTAAAGTTGGCTCTGTTTTATTACAGAACATTTAATGTGTACAAAAGAAAGAGCTGCTGTATGTAATTATTTTTCTGTTTGTGTGATCAAAATTACTGGCCAAGGGCGTATAACGAATTACGCAAGAATTTTACAGATGGAGATGGAGTGATTACTTAGTGGGCAGCAGCCTTAAGGGGGGGGGGTCCATTTACTGTAGAAGAACATGGAAAGTAAGATAGACTTTCCAATCATAACCCATCTCCTCTAAATTGTGCTAAATCTGATATACGCATAAAGCCTCAGCATATAGGAATAGTTCTAGCCTATTATTCACTCTGGAATAATGAGAGATGTGTGACAACTAGTTACAAATACTGAGCAAGTAATGAAAATTCAGCTATTGGATAAATATACTATCTGAATACTGGGGTTCAGGAAGACTGGAGAACTTAGTCCTGTCTTCAGTACCCTTGAAAAGAGAACTAATAACACGCATAACCTACACCAACAACTAAATTTAAAGAGATTTTGACTGGCAAATTTGTACACATAATATAGTAACGTTATATATATGTTACTTTATAAACCCTCCCCCATTGAAAAGACGTTCACATATTATAAGATACATGTGAAGGAAAAGATAACGCAATACTTGTGGTACATAGAAAAAAAGTGTATGGAGTTTGGAAGGCACACTATTGGTGTTCATTGAGGAAACTGGTGTTTACATGCTGCTATTACTTTAGTGAATATAATGTTGGGGTCTCATTTTTTTTTTCATTTAGCCTCTCTTAAAGGATGCTGTTGGCAGCTTATTGATGGTTTCGTAAAACGTAGCTATTTGTAAACCTCACTTACACACTCGTGTCGTTCTGAGCAGATAGTAAAAATGTTTCGAAGTAAAGTAACTGATAAAACCCAGCTTAAATCGTTTAGTCTACAAAAGAAATTTTGAATAGCGAAGATAATGAAACTATTAAACCATCCTAAGGTAGTGAAATTTTATTAATTCATAGAAACTTAAAAAACTTTGTATCATTTAATAGAGTAGGCTACAGTAATAGAATGTAAAAAAGAGGCTAGAGCTAACCCTGGACAAATTGTTTCAATTACCAGAAAAAAAATAATATATGGGAATTTAAAAGCTGCGAATCTGCTACTGGATGAAGAAACGATAGCAAACTTTGACTTCAATGATCAGTTTTATTTGGTCAGAAGCTTGTGGCATTCTGTGGCAGTCATCTTTATACTTCTTCTAAGCTGTTTCATGGGAAGACTTATAAAGGTCCAGAAATAGCTGTTTAGAGTCTTGGAGCGTTCTTTTATACACTCGACATCGGGTTTATCTTAGATAGAAGAAACTTGAAAGATTTGAGGGGAAGCACAAGGTTTTTTCCGCGTGACCACAGACTGCAAAACCTTACTAAAGAAAATTTATAGTCATTAATTAAATATAATCTTGCTTAAAAATATTATGTAAACTAAGTGGATGAGCATTGGTTACAAAGATGAAACATTCAATATTTTGTGAAACAAAAATTTTATATACAATCCCATAAGAATAAATAGTTTGCACAACCTTACTTTAATAATAAATACAGTGGTAGTAGTGGTGTGTTGTTAAGTAAAAAATTGCATAATGGGCTATCTGTTCCCTGTCCATCACAGATATCAAACCCAAATTTTAGAGTCATAAGCCTGCAAATTTACCGATATTCCACTGGGGGTGCAGGATTGTTCGTTTGTTTGTTTTTAATTATGCACAAAGCTACACAAGGGCTATCTGTGCTTTGCCCACCACGGGTATCGAAACCCGGTTTCTAGAATTGTTAGTCCGCAGAGATACCGCTGTGCCACTGGGGAGCAGGGGGTGCAGGAACATACATAATATTCACCTGATAAAATAATGGCAAACTATTTACAACTATATGAGAAAAACAACTGAGAATGATATTTGTAACTCGGGATCAAGACCAAGTCTATCACTTTAAGTTCTGCGCTATCCTAGATACAGTTACACTAGCGTTTCGCCTTCATTTGGCAAAGTTGAGCTTAATGCAACTGCTACAACAATTCTGCATCAACAGGAGGAAGTCATTATGCTACGGCAACAAGTGTTAAGCCTTCTTTCCATAAAGGACAGAATGTTATGGATACCACAGTAAAAAGGACTGGCCCACACACACACACATTGCCAAAATATATCCTTCTTTTGAATAACATTCTGTTATAGGAAAATTTGGCTCAATAATACTTACCCCGAAAGATTACCTTTCAATCATACCCCTCCCATAACTACCTCTCCAATCAGTTTTGGATCAAAAATACTTATCCCGAAGTGCTCCAGGAACACAGTTTTTCGAAAGGTTACTTTTCAATCATATCCCCCTACTACCTCTTCAATCAATGTTGGATCAAAAGTTATTGTTCAGCAAAATTTCCTGGATTTTGTTAGTTAATATATCATTTGTCAGAAAACACATGCCAGAAATTTTTGTTTTACATATCTATATCAACTGGCGGAAATGGATTTGTTGGACAATGATGGTCTTTAGCATAATGTGTTAATGATTACTTGGAGGAAAGAGGTTGAAAAAAAATAAAGCAACATAAATTTATAATCACACTCGGTTGACCACTAGCTTGGAGGTCATGATAGGAGACAGATGAGCTGTATATTCCTTATTTGTATATAGTGGATTAGATGGGCAATGCAGGTGGTAAGGCATTTTGGAAATCCCAGTAAAACTTTGGATTCGTACATAATCCTCAAGCAAAACTAGTTGAAGAATATTTCATGGTTGTAAGCTTATCTTGTTTTATTATTGGTCAAGTAGCCACAGAATACTGCAGT
Organism: Limulus polyphemus; assembly: GCF_000517525.1. Taxonomy (NCBI): domain Eukaryota; kingdom Metazoa; phylum Arthropoda; class Merostomata; order Xiphosura; family Limulidae; genus Limulus; species Limulus polyphemus. The sequence continues at coordinate 9,726 of NW_013671280.1, forward strand.
AAATGTGTTATTTAATTGTAAGACATTCGTGTCCAATCTCTCTTCTTTCTGATCCTATATTTGCATTTCATATTTGAAATCTTCGAAGCTTGTTTTTTTTTAAATTTACCAATTGGGTTCCCTTCACCCGAAAACACCACATATTCTAACCCTCATTGACAAATCAGTGATATTTTGCTAATATGGCAACAAGTGTATTTCGCCTAAACTTGTTAGTACATAATTGAAAGTATGACGGTGTACGAGAAAATTTTGAAATCAGCATGAACGATTGGTTTTTACACTTAGTGCGAGAAAGTGACTTTTTTTTATCTTTTTTTATTTTACGTACACGTAATGATTTCTATCATCATAATTACTTAGAATAATCATACTATTAAATTTTTTTTTTAAACACAAATCTACTCAATTGGCTATCAGAGCTCGGTCCACCACGTAGAATCAAACTCCGGATTTTAGGGTTGTAAATCCCTAAACTTAGCGCTCATCCACGGGGGAACTGCTATTAGTTATAAAAATATAAAAGTTAAATATATCTGTTTCAAAACTGCACACAAAATTGTATCCCTTAATAAAGAATAGAAATAAAAAACAATTCAAATGTTTCTTCAGATTGCTTGCGAAAGTTTAGACGCTTTGCACCAAGTTTCACTCAAGTAATTTACTATAGTGGGACTAAACTTCAATGTTATGATGCACTGTAACAGCTGGCTGAATCTGTTGAGTGAGGTTAAGACAAACATATTTTGTGACACTTTGGGGTCAGGTCATTTTCATGATTTAGTATCACGTGAGATCAAAAAGGTTGGTAATTCACGTGAAAAATATAAAACCCTAGCACTTTCAACAAGTGATCATTTTTTACCAGATAAAAAGGGAAAACGATACAATTGGATGTTAAGTGTGAGCGTAAGTTACGAAACAGAAAATAAGTTTGATTGACCGAGTATGGACCAAAGTCCGGTTCCTAGTGTCGCGTGAGTGGATCAATTTACGACTTGTGACTCAAAGGTCAATTTTAAGGTTAAAAACAAGATTAGAATAAAACACGAAACAATTTACCAGTGTTACTTTTTCTCTTCTTTATTTGTTTGTGTTATGATTTTACTTTATTTTGTGTTCAATTGGAAACAAACATGACCGTTAAACATTATAAAATCAAGGACAAGCTTTTGACGTGTTTAAATCTAAAATAATGTAATATATATATATATACATACTAAAATTTACTAAGTACAAAAAATAAGTAGAAAATGAAATTATTTTTAAAAGTAAGAAATAAGCAGAGTCGTGGTGGATCGGTGTAAGAATGGGGATTTATAACGCTAAAAATCGGGGTTCGGTTTCTGTGGTTGACACAGTATAGTTTTTGCGGCTTTACGCTTAACAACAAAATGAAATCAGGGTGGTAAAAAAACTATTAGAAACAAGTTACTGAACACAAAAGGCGTAAAATAATAAAGACATAAATGTCGGAATTAAGAATTCAAACTAACAACTGGTTAACTGACAAAGAAGAAATTCAAGTTTGAAGACCATTAATCTCAGACCTGTAAGTTCATGGAATATACCAATCATTTGTTGTTCACGTCATTTGTTGATTTGCTTAACTTTCAACTGAAGGAGTTGATTTATATTATTTCGTACCAGTGTTTTTGTTTTATCATACCTTTGATTCCGATTACCCTTGCTTTTCGCAGTTTATGCATAATTTTGATTATATAATCTCTGGTAGAAGTATCAGAAATTTATTATTTTTGAATGGATTCAAATCAAATAACTTTCTCTCACGCGTAGAGCTTATTACAACTCACTAAACTTATTCGGAAGGCCAGTGTAGTGTACCATGGATTGAAGCATGTACCTTAAGGGTATGTATTACATGCTAATGATATACCATGAATTGAAGCATGTACTTTAATGGTATGTATTACTTGCTAATAGTGTACCATGGATTGATGCATGTACTTTAATGGTATGTATTACTTGCTAATAGTGTACCATGGATTGATGCATGTACTTTAACGGTATGTATTACTTGCTAATAGTGAACCATGGATTGATGCATGTACTTTAAGGGTATGTATTACATGCTAATAGTGTACCATGGATTGGTGCATGTACTTTAACGGTATGTATTACATGCTAATAGTGTACCATGGATTGATGCATATACTTTAAGGGTATGAATTACATGCTAACTTTTTAGAAAAGTTTTACCTCATACGTTAATGATTGACAGCCTCAAATTTACTTCATGTTTCTACGCCCCCCCCCCCAAACTGTATACGAATAATTCCTAACAGAAAAAAAAAACACCGTTTTGGAAATATCCTTAACAGATGAAACTGATTCATGAGTTTTTCAAGTAAAACGATAATACAATCAAATTAACTCACTTGTATGTATCAAATAATTTAGACATTGTTATATAACCAAAAACCATGATTTACAAGAGTTTTACATATATATTACTCGTTATGCACTACTGGCAAAGATAGACAAATGAGGTTGATGATAGGTACTTTATTTTTATAAAACAGTACCCTACAAGCACTTTAACCCTTAAGTTACTGATGGACCCCATCGGCTTCTTAACACAGTAATAATAAGTATCTATACATCTATGACTGGGTTAGTTATAGGACCATTAATAACACGTGAGTCATATAAAATAAGAGGGAATCCTCAACAACCGCGGCTATAATTAGATCTCAAATCGGTCAAGAAATGGAACTATGAGCTAAAAGTTTGTACTTGAAAAAATAAAAAAACAACTCAGAGCCATTCTATGAGCCATTATTCCACGGCTAAAAACAAGAGAAAATCCTCAATAGCTGCGGCTGTAATTAGATCTCAACTCGGTCAAGAGATGAAGCTATGAGTTAAAAGTTTGTACTTGAAAAAAAAATATAACTCAGACCCATTCTATGAACCGCTACGGCGCGTCTAAAAACGCAATAAAAAATTATGTCAGTATTGCAGTTAATCTTACTAATTGGTAACGGGGTTATTTTACCCTCTTGCCTCTCCTCAGGTGGTTCAGCGGTATGTTTACGGACTTACAATGCTAATATCCAGAGTTCTCATTGTGTAGCTTTGCGCTGAAATAAAACGAACAATCCTTTCTGCGTCATTCCTTTTACATTGACTGTTGTAATAAGCCAAAACATAAAATGGGTATTGAATGGTGTTTAACAAAATAGGTAATTTAAAGGTTAACGTGTTAATGCCATCCAGTAATGTAGGAATATTATATACTTGTTCTCCTTGATTGGCGTGTTTTAAATATAAGTGAAGTTATATACATCGACAGATTAATTTCGTAGATAAGTCTGTCCGGTATTTATTAACATTAAGAAAAATAATTGATTCGTACTCTCTAAACACAACTGATGGGAGAGGAATCGCTTGCAGCGTTAATAACTGTAGATGCAACATGACGTGGTGCCCTCTAGTGGCTCAGCGGTAAGTCTGAAGGCCTATAACGTTAAGCACCAGATATGTGTGGGATGCAACGAAAAAGGTAACTGTAAGCCAGACAGTGCTTCTTTCAGAGATAGGCGTGCTACTTCTGTATAGGCAAGACACAAGGTTAAAACAATATGGTCAGTTTAAATCTCCATCATGCCATCATAATATTGTGTAGTCTATTTAAAGTACAGTGAATGATCAAGAGACGAGGAAAGACATTGTAATCAATCACGTCGTTAAGTAATATACATCGTCATTAGTCATGTAGTTATTTGTTTGTTTGTTTTGGAATTTCGCGCTAAGCTACACGAGGGCTATCTGCGCTAGTCGTCCCTAATTTAGCAGTGAAAGACGATAGGCAAGTCAGCTAATCATCACCACCCACCGCCAACTCTTTGGCTACTCTTTTACCAACAAATATTGGAATTGCCTGTGACATTATAACGCCCCCACGGCTGAAAGGGCGAGCATGTTTGGTGGGACGGGTATTCGAACCCGCGACCCTCAGATTGAGAGTCGAGCGCCCTAACCACCTGGCCATGCCAGGCCTGTCATGTAGTTAGCTAGTGCATGTGGAATTGAGCTTTTTTATGTTTTCCTATGCCAAAATGGGCTATTTAATGAAGGGCTAACAGATGGGGAAGCTAGAGACTTTGGTAACTTTGGTAAACCTGTCTTCAATTTAGTATTTAAGTATATCAACATGACCATTGATACGTTGGGAAGGAAACGAAGTTTCAAAATTAAAATCAAGACGACTGATGCGATGGATAACATTTATCGACGCGAACAGTTCGGATTGTACTTGATTTGGTGTCTTCTTACAAAATAAAGATGAACATGATATATATAAATATACAATGAATATTGTACTCTGTCCCCTTAATTATTTCTTTCAGTCTATTAATTGGCATAAGCTTAATTTTTATTTTCATTAATTTCTTTGTGTTTATTTGTTTTAGTTGTTTGTTTTTGAAGTTAAGCACAGAGCTACACAATGAGCCATCTGTGCTCTGCCCACCACGGGTATCTAAACTTCACCTTACTAATTAAAGAATACACGAAATACTAGAAATGTATCTACATAACAGATTTCAACATAACTCCAAGAACTATGAGCACCAAAACTTAGGAAAAATTAAAAGCCCAAAGGCCTAATGTTCATGATTCTAGGTTGCTTTTTATCACAAATGTTACCCCTACATTGTGCAGAATATAAATTTCTTAAATTATTTCAGCCATTTAGAAAATTACTAGTAGGAGACTGTGAATGAAGTTGCATATTTAGTTTGGGAGAAACGTGAATTTATTAAACCAACATAATTGAAATGTGTTATGGTATCTTTAGTTAGCTGATTTTCCCTATGAGTGACAAGATAGGTCTTCAGAATAACGGGTAATTCGTCAAAATATTCCCTGGAAAATAATTGTGTATTATACTACTTACTGAAATCCTGAGAAACAAAGACATACTGCACATAAATGTACAATCACAGTAAACAGTCTTTATTAAAAAAAACAAAAAAAACAGTGTAAGTATATTCACTTTTACTAGTGAATAAGATTTGAAGTTATTCTAACTTATTCAAAATGAGGTCATATGGAAGACCAACTAGGTTGAGGTCGTGTTCCAAAGCGAATAAATCTCAAGTAATTATTTAACTTGTTAATGTCAGATTTACCTACAGTAACCAGCACTACCCACGTAACTGGTCATTGTCAATGAAACATAACAGAGGTCATAGCCTTAAGAAATCATTTGACTGCCATTAGAGATATAATCCTAATTTTAAAGCCAATAAACTTTACAAGTGTGTATTGTTCAAGAGCAGTGTAAGTTTTTCTAATCCTTATAAGTACACTGAAGTGCAAAAGAAACTTAATAATTACACCAAGATACAATTTAACAACGAAACCAGTTTTAAAACAAAAACAAACCCTTAAAACATTAATGAAACTACTAATAAAAATTTTACACGTAAATAAAACATCACGTTATTGAAAAAAACGTTCTACGCAACTTTTTAACATATATATATATATCATATAATTATCTATGACCCCACACAATGATTCTCTCTCGCAAATAATACAACAGTCATAATAATAATAGAAACTGCAACTGCAATGAAGACTACAAAATCAAATTTTAACACGTAATATTGTTACGCTTCCAGTCGTTAGTTAAATTTCGGTAAATTCGTTCCGACGAAACTTTAGCAACACAAGTCCTTTCTTAAATAAAACTGGTTTATTCTTTCTGAGTGTAACTTTACGATACACTTAATTTCAACAGTCGCTCTATAACAACGCTACGTCTCACGTGGCCAACAATATTTTGTCCGCATAAATTCAATTACTCATTACCTCTGTTGTCCCGTCACGTTATCAACGTCTTATATATATATACAAGACTTACACATATCTAGTAGTCTCCCGATAATTCACGAAGGT
>NW_013671280.1:16592-27272 GCF_000517525.1 Limulus polyphemus
AAAGCCTGTTGGCATGCACCACTTTTGGCTTACCTCGCCGACCACATTTTACCCGGAAAGTCACGTCTGAGAGACGATCCATTATGTCATATGGGCCTTCCCATGGAGAAAACAACAATATATTATCAATAAACAAACCATTCCATAGTGATTATCTTAAAGAGTGAAAAAAAAGATGTTATAAAAATTAAATGATCTTTTGACACACATTCTCTGATATAATAAAAACAAAAATCACAAATCAGTCCATTACATAAAAATGAAAATGTTAAATAATAATACATCTTGAATGTTTATCCAAAAAATAAGAATAAAAACGTAATACAGAATAGAAAAAGGAATGCAACTCACACTTATATAAGTAAATAATGATAAAAATAAAAAAAACAGAATACATCTACATTACGAATTAAAGTACCATTTGATAAAAAATATAGAATATGCATAAATGAAATCCTTTAGCAAAAGAAAAAACAAATAATCTGAAACCTTTAACAATGATAAGTACACAAATTTAGTTATGTATGCATAAATATAACTGAATGACAATCACACAGTAAGAATAAAATATTTACTCAATTAAAAACAATATTTACATTATGTACATTTCACTCTCAGGGAATGGATGCTAGATCAAGTTCGTCCCTGTAGCTGAATAAGAAATCCTAGGCATATTGATCCTCACACCTTCCTTTCATTTTACCATGGCATAGCTTAACTGAAGGGGTTGAGTTAACAGGTAATAGAAGAACAACTGGCTTACTGAGAAAACAAGATAGCCAGAAGAGATAAAAATTTGATCTTAGATAGCAAAAGTCCAGATGGAAAATATAAAATTAACCAAATTCTTATTAGCCAGAAGTTTAGCTAGGTGTGTGGATAGTAAAATATTGTAACTTTCCATTTACAAATCTGCCCTGAGCTAAAATCACATTTCAGCTGCAGAGTAATATATCTATCACGTTGGTGAAGTTAAATCTCTCAGGTTTCATGTTTTCGCATGCCCTATATCGCTTATAGAACATGCATCCCTAACACATGTGGAGGGCTTGACCAATACATATAGCTGTGGTGCCTACTGCTATCATTCCTGTAGCAACAGCTTACCCTTTAATGCAGTTCCATTCCCTCCACCACATTATGTTTGTTGCATGAAGAGAGCCATGTTTTCCAGTATGAAATGAATATAAATTTTAGACTGCAGAAACTGGTTCCTACACACACACAAGCTAACCCAGGTTAGTGGACACTAACCTCTAAATTCTGACTGTGAGGATCAGCTAACATTTACATTGTATTTCTCTAGGGAACTCTTCTAGATGCAATTTTAGTACTATTCACATGCAATTACAAAGTTTCACTACATGGGTGTTACTCTCTGTCTTTAGCTGTACACTCACATTCTGCATTGTCATACATCTTTGACTACACTGAATGACAAACACACAGCTAGGTAAGAAAATATTCATTAAAACTATGTGTTTATGAAAAAATGTCAATCACCATCACTAAAAATATTCTATCACAACCAAATAAAACACTAGTTACACAAAGATAATATTTGGCATGTTATCCAACCTACTGTCTGTGAATTTCATCTACTATTGATAGTTTTACCTACTCATAAATAATTTGAACACATCCAATCAAAATATCTTGTTCTACTCTTACAAAAAAAAACACAAAAAAACACCAGGTAAAACTGTGTCTTCTCTCAGATTTAGTGTGAGTTTCTTTGTTATTCTTTTATCTTCCATTAACATTCACTACCTGGAAAATATTTCATTGTAAAAATTAAAACATAAAGCATTAATGAAAATACCTGTGACGATCAAACACCTATCACTTGATATATGGAAGATATCTCTCGATGAAACTCTACTTAATAAGTAAAAAAGAAAGGGTTGCAATGCCTTTTCAACTGAGTTTTCAAACTTCTAGCAACTATCATCAGTTGTGCAAGCTGTTGATGTACTAAGTATTACATCTACTCACTCCAGCTGTCCTAATTTATGGTAATCGAATGGTAGTCATAACGTTTGTTTGACATCACCAAATAACTTAGATTGCAAATAATGCTATTTCTTTTTAGTCAATGATTCTAAAAATAGTAACTGTTCTAACTTTTGCATGATAAACCAGCCCCAGTCATATCAATTAGAAGGCTGTTACTCACTTTTAGATCTGGCATCTGGCTCATTGTAAACAGCTAAAGTAGCACTTTAAGCTATTTTTCCTCGTTCTCGTGGTCTGTGTAAAATTAAAAAGTGTTCTCATCTTCCTCTGACTCATTAATATCTTCCTCTGATTCCTGGTCAAGCCAGTGCATGAGATGTTCATCAGTAATGTATGAACACAGCTGACTGACATGTATTACACACTTTGCTTTTTTCTGGAATGCTGTAACTCATGCATTAATGGACCAATTCATTGGAGCACAAGAAAAAGTCTCGTCAAGCAAGAACTGAGCTGTTTCTTTGACACTGGCATATCCCAAGGCCACATACAGCCTCCATACTGGCATATCCATTTTTTCACTGTTTTATAAAAGCACCTTTCCTGCCTTTCCTAGCTGTTGGTGCATGAAATGTCAACTAATGCAGACCTAATCACTCCAAGTCTTCTTGAGAACGTTGTAGGATGTATGCTCTAAAAAAAGGATCGTACATTACATGTACAGGGAACAGGACTTTCTGCTCATACATGAACATATTCAACAATCAACCTGTTGGTTTCTGATCAATTGTTTTATATGCCATCACGATGTAAGCTAAGTGTTTATCCCAGTCAGTTTATTAAAGATTTACAAATTTGGCGAGTACATGCTTGACAGTACATATTACCCATTCTGTTAAACCATCAGATTGGGGTGATAAGGTGAAGTTTGTATTTTCACCACACCATATGGATCTCTTCAGGTCCTGTTAACAGTGCTAGTAAATGCTCTGTTAGTGCATCAGTTGCAGACTGTGCTGATGTGTTGACCAATTGATAAGACTTAGCCCACTTTGTGAAATAATCAATAGCCACAAATATATACTGATAACCTTGTTCCACATCTGGAATGTCTGGCATTGCCTGGTTGTTAAGGCACTTGACTTGTAACCTGCAGGTCTGAATCCCATCACCAAATATGCTTGTTCTTTTAGCCATAGGGACATTATAATGTGCCACCAATCCTACTATTCATTGATAAAGAGTAACCCCAGAATTGTTGGTGAGTGGTGTTAACTAGATGCCTTCTCTCTAATCTACCTCTTAAGACTTAGGGACAGCTAGTGCAGGTAGCTCTCAGAATTCAGCAAAAAACCATCTCCACAAGTGGACCAGCAATATCCAGGACTATTCTCTGTAAGGAAGAATCAACAATTCTGTGCAAAAGCTTACCTTGTTTTGGTCTACTTTTTCTCTGGGTGGCAGACATATACAATGGTGTCATCAGAACTGAATATTTCGATTTGAATGCAACTAGAAGAACCTTGGTGCCCCCCCCCCAAGTCATTGTGTTACAAAGCCTGGGGAATTTTTTGCCTTAGAGCTCTGGAAACCACTAACTACAATACAGGCTGGGAGTCACCACTCTGTGGTTCATAGTAAAGGTAAAACACATCTTTCTGCAATCATAATTGCTCATACAAGTATCACAGGTTACTTGCATCCAGACAAGTCCACAGAATAATGTGAGATTCATCAAGATTTTTACTGAAAGATAATTCTGTATTCTTTCACTATCTGAGCTCAGAGTTACCTACAGCAACTAGTTTCCAGTGAAACACAATGGGGGTCATAACCTCAAGAGATCTCTTGACTGCCAGTAAAAAAAAAGAAGATAACCACTAACTTCTTGCAGTTATCTTTACCAAACCATGAGAAGATAAATGATGCTACTCTAGGTGAATGGCACAAAGCAATAGGTAGCTATGCAGTATGCAAACATACCATGTGTTTTATACCTTCTTATTTTAACACAGAATTTTTAAAATTTTCATTTATTCTGAACCTATGCAGTTTTAATATAACATGTGGTCCAGTACAATGTTGAGCTGACTTCATTTTAGATGCCTTTGTTCTTTGGAGTTATATATATACTGTTACACCTCTGTGTTCGTTTGTTAATTTTCCGTAAAAATTATTTCCGAAGAAACTTTAGCGATACAAGTCCTTTCTTAAATAAAACTAGTTTATTCTTTCTTAATACAACTTTGCAATACATTTAATTTCCACAGTCACACTATAACTTAAACAAACGCTATAATTCACAACGAACGATTCACGTGCTTGACTCATTGTCCGTCTCTATCTCTGTCTGCAATTCAATTCCATTCTTGCCGTCACTTCTTGGCGGTCTTATATACAAGAATACCGCACATCTAGTAAACTTGAGCATTCAAGAACCTTCGAGTAACAATACTTACTCCATCCACGTGACATATTGCTGTAACACTGAATGTTATGTATGAAGGTCAATGGCAGCAGTGCCCTTCACTAATATAGCAGATGATATCTAGAGGTTACAACCTGCTCTACATTGAATGAGAATGAAAGTCACATGTGTAGCACTAGTCACTATGTTTAAATCCAATACCTCCCTCTAAGTAAGAAACGCTAGATTTAAACAGTCTACACAGGATCTCAAGTGAATTGGTGGACAGGAAAACATTTTGATGGAAGAAAATCAGAGGTCAATTCACAAGTCCAGTAACAGGCAACCACCTAGTGTCCTAACGCAATTATGGACACTGTGTTTATCCATTAATTGAGTTTAATAAAGATTATTTTTGTTTAACATTGTGTCCAGTCTCTTTATTTAATCTGTGAGTAATCAGTTTAATTAAGTTTAGTCTTTTTTTGTAACTGATAAGTATATGAATGAAAAGGGCTGGCTTTAAATAATTTTTTATCACTTTAATTTAGTTTTGAAGATGGACCAATAGGTCCCATCTTGTCCCAAAATGTTATGTTATGTTATCCTGCCGATTCTCCCGTTATAAAGCGGACCTACCTAATATTCTTTCTCTTTGAGGAAATCAATTTAAACCCGAGAATACCACAGTCAGACTTTCTTGGCCAATAGTGTTATGTGGAAACTCCAAATACCTGTACAAATAAAGAATTTAAAAAAATTCTTGTATTAATACAAGGAGATAGAAAAAACATGGTATGCTAATATACCGTCCCCTGGTGGGCCAGCGGTAGGTTTACGTACTTACAACGCTCAAATCCGGGGCTCGATTCCCCACGTTGGACAAAGTGCAGGTAGCTTATTTCATTATATAGCTTTGCGCTAAAAATCAAACAAGCTTATATACAATATTGCGATAATAATCGATAAAGAGCAGATGGCTTTTTTTTCACATTCCTTTGTCTATTTCGGGTTCGAAGTCAGATGTGTATTGAAATAACATTTCAGATCTATCTTTTCTCTTCCACAAGTCTTCATAGGTCTTGCATTCAGTTATTGTTAGTTGAGCTGGTCAAATTGACAAATTAAGAAGAATGGGAGAGAGGGGTGGGGCATCTGCACTTTACGTGATTTTTATCACAATTATTTAGCGTAATGATTTCCTTAAGTTCTGATTGGTTAATGATGACGATAAAATTATTCAAGGGATGTTTTGCCAAATACTAGGTTAGACGATTTGCTGTCAAATGTAACGTGAGTATAATTAAATTATGAAAATACATTTGTGAAAGAAGGTAAGCATCTAGGATACGTTAAATGTTATTATACATTTATAGAACAGAATTTCATTAGACTTTCATAGTCTTTAATTTTCCATATTTAGATACGCCTTTTAGTTTTAGGGAGTTTTGCCAATTTTGAGATAAAACTACTCAAGTCTTTACTTAGTTAACTAACGTCACGTAATTTACAGTTATAAAGTGTGAGTACTGAAAATTAATACTAAGTGAAATTTGTAACCTAAAAGCTATTTTTTCACAATCGATATATCATATGAACTTTAGTAAAGAGAAAAATTACATTTACACAGTAGCTTAGTAAGTTTAACCAAAGGCAGGTTGAGGGCACCCAAAAATTTTCCAAACACAAAACATTGAAAATTGATACACAATGAACATTCTAAGTTTTAATACCTATAAGTGCATCTAATCTGTTTTGAAAGATTTAAAGCTACACGAAACACCGTCGTTTTTGACAACTATTCCATAAGTGAACCATGAAAACTAAGATAAACTCGTTTAAGAACAAGTTCACATTTAGGCTTCTTCCATAGTTTCTTTAAGCAGTGTATTCTAGATATTCAAGTCATAATTTCATTTTCTTCACTTCCAGGAAATAAGCAGATTGTATAATGATAGACCATCAACTCCCTCATTATTTTGAATCCTGAATTGATTACATAGTTTCTTCCATTCCATAGAGAATAATTTTAAGTGTTTTAACTTTAAGGCTACATACAGGTTTACAGTTTTGTTAAAAACCAGGATCATTTTACCACATTGTATCTTTCCTCTTTACTTTTTACAGCAAGTCAATATCCTTTATGTAGTAAAGAGAATAAAACTGCACACAAGATTCTAAAAAAGTATTCAAGTCAGAATAATGAACAGTGTAGCACTATTCAATAATGTGTTGAATTATATATATATATATATATATATATATATATATATGTTTGTGTGTGTGTGTAGCTTGTTTGATCAGAAGATATTAATAATTTTGATATAAAACCAGAATATCATTCTCACTCTGAAAGTCAGTAATTGAAAAAAATTTCATTGTTCATTCTTATGAAGTTTGAAAGTTTTCTATTTATATTCAGATCCTTTTTTTTGCTTAAGTGAAGCAAGGTGGTTAAATTTATCTCTAATGTAAAACAACCTAACTAACCAATCAACTTGTATAGTAATGCTAATGATAAGACCTAAGTGTTGTCACTGTCAAATTTTAGGGAACTTGAGTCAAAAAGCATTTTTTAAAAAATTAAAAGAGTATTTAATTCAATGAAAATAGAATAATGAAAAGCAAATGAGATAGAATCATTAAGAAGTGTTATATGTGAATAAAAAATAAAGCCATTAATCCTCCAGTAAAGTATAGAACAGATGTAATAAATAGTTAGTAAGTGCAAAGTTTATTTATAAATATCTTTGTGAAGATAAGATGCATTTCCCCTGTTTTATTCCAAGTAAAAGTGTAAGTTTCAACTTGTGTAACTTGTATGAAATAAAGTTAAAAATTGTGTCTTAAAAGTGTTGGTGTTTAGGATAGACCTTACCAGCATTATGTATCTCTGCTGGTTTGAATAAGAAAGTTGTAGAATGTAGGTGTTTTCTGTTCTTTTTTTAATTAGCTAGAATTTAGAAACTATGCTTAATAGTATATTGGACAGATCCTACTACGTTCAGTATCTCAAAGTATTAATTATTCAAATTTCATCTTTGATATGTATGATTTTACAGTGTTAATGATATAGAACTTGCTTAACAGACAAATGTTTAGTACAATTGAATGTGGTACTTTTTTGTAGTTGTTAAACATGATAAAAAAAAATATCTTGTAAGCTAAACTGGGTGAATTTATAAGAAATGTGAAAAAAATTATAAACCTAAATATTGGTTTACTTAGTAATGATGAAATTTTAAAATGAACTTACAGTAAATATAAATATTATTGAGCTTCCTGTTAGGATTTATTCTTGAGTTCTATATATGCTCAGTACCAGTACATTTTTATTATATAGGTTTACAGCTGGTGTTTTTTGTATTTAGGATCCTAGAATAGTATGGTGGCCTAAAGATACAATAGCTAAATATACTGAACAACAGCTGTTGTATGAGGCTTCATGTGTAGTACTAAAAATTGTAATAAAGATACAGCTGTATTTGGTTTTTATTGGTGTGCATTAGCTCTAGTTTACTGTTGGCTGCGGTGGTTAGAGGTAGCAGGCTGTCTTGTTACTTTCAAAATAATGGTTTGTGATCTACTTTTTGATTATTTTATATGCACACACTGTACATATAACTTGATATTTTCTAGAAAAAAAGAGCTTATTTATATGTGATTAGATGTGTACAGAATTACTATGAATGAAATCTATTCTTATTTTTAGAGATAGGTTACTTCTGTGTTTTATAATAAAATAAAAATGTAATTGGCTTTATAATTCTGACTGAGACCAGCAGCATGTGTGATTAAGTTCAATATTACATGTTAACTCCAAATGATACACAGTATCTAATAGGACCATAATAGTAAGTATTGTTTTTAAGTAATAAGTTAATAAGTACTTTATAAAAAGAAACAAAACATTAAGTATTATATGAACATAATCCAATAATATTATTAGCTAATAAGAATTGTCCAGGGACAACACATTTTTTCTGGTGTTAGTAGCTAATGTAAATTACTCTGTACAAGAGGTTAAACAAAATAAAATTTTTGGTTCATTTTTAGTTAAGTACACCTACTGTCTCAGTAATTAGTTTAATAACCCTTGTAATAGTTTTAAATTACTCTTTGCTGTAAATATATTTATCTTTTATATATATATATATACAGGCACAGGGTTTACTGTTGGTGGACCCACAGTCATCAGGAGCAGTTCACACTGTGGGGGATCTAAAAGCTTCCCCAAAAAAGGCACACTGCTTCATGATGCCTCTTACAATCATGTCTACAACTCTCATATGTGGCATGTTGTTATTGGTGTGTGCAGTGACTTATGTGGGTCCATTCTCTACCATTAAGAAGGTGGCAGAACTACAAAATGGGGATAAAGTTACACAAAGATCCTATGCAATAGTTTTTGATGGAGGTAGTACAGGAACACGAATTCATGTGTTCACCTTTTTGAACAGCACAGGTAAAAGATCTTGAACAGTACACCAAAACATAAATATATACTTTAATTGTAGGATAAAGATTAAAGTATATATGACATATGAAATTCTAATATGTTTGTTGTAATTTTTTTCTCTGGCATGAAATGTTCTTAATTCAAATAAGAGTAAAAGTTTTAACTTTTAGCAAAATATTCTGAAAACTTTTCAGTTGTTTCATTTTGCATGATATTCTGATCTAAAGTCACCATTGTAGATCGCAGTTCTATCTTTAGCATAGCTATTGTACAATGTCTTTAATGTGCTCTCTTTTGTCCTTCTCTTTTTTTTTTTTTTGAGAATTTTATTGCAGTCATATTATATTTTGAAAATATAATATGATAATATAATAGTGAGTTTTGCATGCATTATATTCATATCTTTTGTCATGTATTTTCTGTTATAATAGCCCTTTTGTTCATTCCACCTGAACTTTTTCAATGTTTTTTTCTCATGGTAGAAATATAAATATTGTTTATTGTACTGTTTGTTGTTGATAGTCCAATCTTCTCTTAGGGAGACTCCTGTTTTAGTTTACTCATGCCTGTGAGGTTGACCTTATATTATTAAAGTTCTGGACCCTTGGGTTTTCTTTGCTGTAGGATTAATGATTCCCAGTCTCATGACATGTAATTATACCTTTGGTAGAAAATACCTTTCATTTTGATTCTTATATTGTTAAGGTACTTTCTATATTTCCTTCTTAAGATTTTGCACGTGTAATGTATATTTACTCTGCTAGAATGAAAAAGGATTACCGGAATATCTCCATCCATGCAACTTTTGGTTTACTGTTAATATTAACAAGGAAGAGAGTTATTCTGCTTAGTGTCTGACATGGAGATATTTGTTGCATTCAAAGATTGATTTCTAATGGTATCTTGTTCTCATTTTAATTTTGTCAAATTGCAAATAGTCCACATCTGGAGTGTTCTATAAGTTTGTCTGTTTTTATTTCATGTTCACTTTCTGTTACCTTTTTGGCAATTATGAATATAAATATTGGACATCTTTTTCCCAGTTAATTTTTGACACTTATAATCTGATGTCTTATTGGAGGTCAGGCTTGTTTATAACAAATTTTTGTGACCTCTAATTTGTCTTCTCTGGTATGTCAGGTCACTTCCTTTTGTGTGTTTCTGAGACTTGCTTGGCAAATGAGATTTGAAAAAGTTTGTGGGTTTGTACTACATTTTGAAGAATTGTTTTGTATTAAACCCTCTTTTTTTGGTAGCCTAAGATAAGTATGCTCATTATCATTATACACTTAGTGTCCCAAGCGACTTACCCCTTCTCATTCATTGAGTTCTTGTCAGAATCCTGAGTTTCCAAGAAAATCACTATCATCAAGGTACCCAGAGGGTAGAGTGGTCAGAGAAACCTTTTGTAATTTGTTTATTACTCATATTCAAGACTATATATCATTAATTGTAACTATTATTGTATAATTTTATAGATCTTCTGGTAAAAGGTATTTTATAGATATTAGAATTTCCACATTGTCCCTTTGTCTTCCCCCCTTTAGAGGGCTGGTTGTGTGAGCATCCCTTGCTGATATTTAGCCATCGTGTACCCCATTTTGGTCCAAGAACATGGGTTCCTGATTTCTCTGATCTTGGGGTTCTTCAATTGCTCTTGTGTGATTTATCTTTTCAGTTTTAGTCATTATCTTTCCTCTCAGATTCTGTTACCTTTTTCAGCAGTATCACTTAGTCCTGTATACTGGATCAGAATGATTCTACATCTCACAAACATATGTAGAGGTACTTGGATGCCTAATCAAATTGTTCATGTCCTTTAAGTTCCTAATAACACTAAAACATTTGCATCTTATTA
>NW_013671280.1:28181-31118 GCF_000517525.1 Limulus polyphemus
AAGAAGGTCTTATCTTTTCTATTTACTAAGATATTGCTCATGTAAGAAACACAGTGGCACCCTTTCCACCTCTTTCCATTTTTAGAAACGCTCCCTTATATACACTTAATATTTTTATATATGATATGAATAACCAATCAGAAGCTCAGAATATCCCCCTAGTGGTTTTCTCAGCCTTTCTAATGTGGCTAGCACCATTTCTTTCTTTTGAACCAAGATTTCAATGAGGTAGGTTGTTTCTCTAGTCTGCTCCAAATTTCAATTGGGCAGTTTTCTTCTTTTCTGCTTCTTTCTTCTTGAACATTTTTTTTGTTTATCTTTCCTATTGGTGTCCAATAGGTATCATTCAGTCTTACATTCATTGCTAATTTTTTTTTTTGTAGTTAAATTAATTTCAAATAAATATCCCCCTGTATATAACTCTCTTCACTTCTGGTTTTTTAAGATGAAATGATGATCTAGCAAAGTTAGTTTTGGTTCAGTTCACCTTGAGTTAACTATTTATTTGAGAATCATTTTAATTAGAAAACAAATTCTGTAGTAATGGATAAAGCAAAACTTAGTTTATGAACAAATTGAATTTCATGAACATTAATTCCACTGTAATTGCCATATGTGTTGCAGTAACTTTGAAAATAACAGTAAAACATTTTAAGATATATAGATTGCAAGGTGAGTTAAAAATAGAATTACTAAATTTAAATTATTAATTTATTTACAGAAACAGGCCTAACCCTTCTGGATGAATACTTTCAAGAGGTTAAACCTGGACTATCAAGCTATGCTGAATCTCCATCAGAGGTGAGTTTTGGTGAAAATTACTTTTTTAGAGGATTTCAACTTGAAATAACTGACATTTTTGCAATTTTCATTAACGTCCCATAATTTTGTACGATTTTTGAAGTTTCTAAAAAATATTTCAAAAGTTCTTCAGTTTAGCTAAAGATAATATTAAGTTAATCAACAAAGTTGAAATGAGCAGTAACTGCCTAGTTCAGAGTAACACTTGAGGAGAATATCTTGGAAGAATTATTTACAAAAGTATCTCAGGTGGAAGGCATTTTTCCACCAGAACTACTTTTGTATATTAGTTTTCAAAGACTTTCTCCTCAAGTGGCACTCTAAACTAGGTAGTTGCTGCCCATTTCAACTTTGTTTGCTCATCATGAAGATTATGTATATTATCTATTAAACTGTTTGAAATATTAAATGTTGCTTTTCTCTCCAGAGTTGTTGTGTTTTAACGATTTAGAGTAAATTTTTTAAAGCTATTTAATTACTGTTTACTTTTTGAATAGATTAAAAAGTGCTGATAAATGCTTATTGTTGATATTTTGTATTTTTAATACCATCTAATCTGTATTTGGTGTGATGACTCTTTAAGAAGTAAAAGTATGACTACATTTAAATTTTATCAATAAATCAGTAAAAAATTGGTCATTAGATTTGACTTCATTCTGAGAGTATTTGTATTTGCATAAAACTTGCAAGTTCATTTTTGGGACATTATCGTTTATTTGAGGATGTTGCAGGGAATATTAGACCTTTGTGTGTGTATTTTGTTAATAATATATTTCTGTTTTGTTGGCTGTAAAAAGTATATCATTATAAATTGGATACAAATATGCTTGTATTTTACTTACATTATAATATTAATAATGTTTGTATGGTACTTCGACCTACAGTGGCTTTCATCAAAGAGTGGTTTTTGCCACCTTTTAAAATCTGCAAAGTAAAGTGATGTACATTATTTGTATAGTTAGTTAGTATCTGTGAGAATTTATCCTTGGTTGTATGATAACTGTAAGGCTAAGCATTATCTGGCACAATTTGGTAATATTGAACAAATGTGCAGCTATCACTTTTGTGAAGCTGAGTAATTATATTAGTGTGATTATATTAAATGTACTAAGGTATTTTCCAGGCTGCCAGCAGTATTGTATCCCTTTTAGAAAAGGCTAAAACAGTGATTCCATCTGAATGTTGGAGTGGCACCCCCTTGTCTTTGAAGGCCACAGCAGGACTTAGATTTCTACCAAGCCATACAGCTGATGCCATTCTAGATGAGGTTAGTGATCTTGTTTTACATACGTCAAGTCTTCACGAACGTTCTAGATACTCATTACGTGTTACCAGTGTCACGTGAATTCTGCTGTCATAACATATCATACACACAGAAACTGAATACTGATGAACCAATATAATTTATGCAAAACACTTATTTACTGATTGAACTCTTGAAAATGTTTAATGGTGTTTACCAGACGCCCTCTATTTTGTATATATAAGAATGGCGAGAAGTGGCGGCACGTATAGATAGATAGATAATTGCAGATAGGCAGAGATTGAGACGGACAATTGAGTCAAGCGCGGTAGTAAGTAAAGTGCATGAATCGTTCGTTGTGAATTATAGCGTGTGTTTAAGTTAAACTGACTGTGGAAATTGAATGTATTGCAAAGTTGAATTGAGAAAGAATAAACTAGTTTTATTTAAGAAAAGACTTGTATCACTGAAGTTTCTCAGAAATAATTTCTATGAAAAATTAACAAACAAACACAGATGTAACAAACTGGTGTCAGAGAGTGGACTGAAAATAAAAATAAAAAAAGAAGAAGAAGAAGATGGAAACAAGAGGTGGCAAATCAAACTACAGCTTAGCAGATTTGATGGCAGCAATACAAGAATAGCAAAAGAAACAAGAAGAGAGACAACAGCAGTTGCAAGAAAACCTGCAACAGTGGCAGCTCGAACAGCAAAATAATCAAGAATAGAGATTACAGCAGTTGTTGGAGGAAAAAGAAAAGAAGCAAGAAGAGAGATTACAACAGTTGTTGGAGGAAAAAGAAAAGAAACAAGAAGAATGAGAAAATAAACAAGAAGAGAAACTACGGCAATGGTTGGAGGAGATAGAAAATGAACAAGAAGAGAGACTACAG
>NW_013671280.1:32089-33208 GCF_000517525.1 Limulus polyphemus
GCAAAAGAGAGGTTAAGCTAACCAGATGTCATCAAGCTGAAGTCAAAATGACTGAAGGAGTTGATGATGGTGAAGTTGAACCAGGTATAAATATTAAAGCAGAGCAGGAGGAAGACTAAGATTTGAAGCCAGTAATTGATTTTTTACCAGCAAGTGTTTTGCGTCCTGCTTGGGAGAAGGTGTCTAGCTTAAGCCCTGTGACAAAGAACTATTGGGCACAATGGGACCAGTTGAAGCTTGAAGATGGTACTCTTCTTCAGAGATGAGAAACTGCAGATGGGAAAGTGACGACCTGGCAAAGGTTAGAGAATGTTACGGGAAGTTGTGCTGCATCAATCCCATGATAGTTTAACAGGAGGACATCTCGGAGTTAAGAAGACATTGAGTCACCTACGACAGAGATTTTACTGGATAGTTACGAGGCAAGATGTGGAAGAATGGTGCAGGACATGCAGTACATATTGTGCTAAAAGGGGACCCAAGCATAAAAGACGTGCTCCAATGAAGTTATATCAAGTTGGCGCACCAATGGAAAGAGTAGCCATTGACATTGCTGGTTTTTTGCCCTGAACTCATGCTTGAAACGTGTACATTTGTGTGGTGAAGGATTATTTCACCAAGTGGTCTGAGGCATATGCAATACCAAATCGGGAAGCTACAACTGTAGCTTCGGCTATTAGTGATTTCTTCTCCAGATTTGGTATGCCATACGAACTGCATTCAGATCAAGGCCGTAACTTTGAATCAGCTGTGTTCCATGAATGCTGAAAGTTGTTTGGCATACGAAAGACCAGAACAATGCCACTTCACCCACAGTCTGATGGGATGGTAGAAAAGTACAACTGGACACTGGGACAGGAATGGCAAAGTTTTGTAATAGCTGCCAAGATGACTGGGATGTCTTACTCCCTCCACTGTTGATGGCCTATAGAACAACAGAGCATGAAGCCACTGGATACACTCCAGCAAAATTGATGTTTGTTCAGGAACTTCGGTTGCCAGAGGATCTGTTATCAGGACGCCCACCTTATGAAGAGTTGCCTGAAAATGTGCCAGAGTTCGTGAAAGTGTTATCTGAAAGGATGGATGATATTCACCATCAAGCACGCTCAAACTTGA
>NW_013671280.1:34105-46585 GCF_000517525.1 Limulus polyphemus
CTAGTTTTATTTAAGAAAAGACTTGTATCGCTGAAGTTTCTCTGAAAGAATTACTACGAAAAATTAACAAACGAACACAGACGTAATAGATATTTAGCACCATAGTTAATCTCATAAGAGGTAATTCGAGAATAAATTTCCCATCTTGTCATACTTAATTTTACAGATTATTATGTTCTTAAATTTTTAACATGATATTGAGGTGAACTTTTCTATCCAGCTAATAATTAGTTTTCTTTTTTAAGGCATTAAAAAAAGATTTGTATCTGATGTTTTGTAGTTTTTGTATCTTTGACCATATATTTGAATATTTAAAATGAGCATTGGTATAAGAAGTAAAGTAATTTTTATCAACAAACAAAATGGACAAATTTTTGAAGGGAAATGAAAGAATATGACAAATACTTCAACTACTCTTTTCAATCTCTGAAATGTACTGATGTTTTTCATTTTAAAAAATCATCAGTCTAGATGTTTTCATAAAGCACGTTTGTCTTCTTGTAGGTTGACAAAAAAATCAAAAGCTACCCATTTCTTGTTTCCAACGATTCTGTTTCAATCATGGATGGAGATGATGAAGGTGAGAATTTCATTATATGCAAGATGCATTAAGGTTTAAAAACATAAGTGTTGTGTGAATATGATAACAACTTTAATGATTTTTATAGAAGTTAATTTTCTCAGAATTTATATTATTTTGAAATATTTTATTTTTCTTAGCACTGTTGTGATTTTCTGTAAGTAGATAAAAATGTTTATTGTTTATTGTTGCATTTTAATCATTTTCTTTACTTAATAATTCAAATCTTTCTCCTTTAGGAATTTTTGCATGGTATACAGTTAATTTTCTTTTAGGTAAGTGTTAGTTTATGGAATCTTAAAAATATATACATGTATATATATTCACTAAATAATTTAATTTAAGACAATCTAAACTTAGTTTTCTTCTTGTGATATTTTTCCCTACAATTTTGGATATATCCATAGATAAATACCTGTTTGAATATTTTAAGTAGTACTATGTAAATAAATATTTCTACAACAAAAGGCACTGATATAACTTTGCTTACATTAACATCAAATATCCTACAGAAACAATGTATGAGCGATTAGTTTTTTAATTTTTTCTGTGCACACTTGGTGAATGAACAAATGATCGAGTGAAAGATGTCAGGAGTCAGAAAATATCCTGAATTTTTTGTAAAGCACTACTGTTGTAAATCATTAATGTGCAAAATACACGTGAAAGGAAAACTCATCGTGGTTTAAGAAATTTGTGTGTGGTTGTAGATTAACTGCTTTTATGTTTTGTAGGCCATTTAAGCAATGCTTCACACACTGTTGTCACACTGGATCTTGGGGGTGGTTCTACTCAAATCACATTTCAGCCAACCAATCTGGATATGCTAGTATCCATTCCCAAGGAATACTTAGTGAAGTTAAAAATTCAAGAAAAACCTGCTTTCCTTTATACCCACAGGTAACAGGCATTATTTTTGTTGGTGAGATGAAAAGTCTTTGTTAGTAAAGTTTTATGTATGTAATTGTGGTATTTGTATTTCTAAACAGATGATGGATACTAGTTCAATTGAACTTTTTTTAAAGTATCTTCTAGTTATTATTATTAATCTAGAAATATAATAATACATTTCCTACAGTATATTTTGTGTTTTTTTCTCTCTTGCAGTTACTTGGGTAATGGACTGATGTCTGCTCGTCTCTCCATACTTCAGTCATCAAGTTCTGGTGAAAGTAAGTTTTATGTATTACTAATCAGGTAACGACTTAATTGGCACTTAATAAACTGTAAAATATCACATGGGAATTACAAATTCGAGTCAAACTGAAAATTACATTTCCTTATAGAAAACGAAGTATGTTTCAATGTTATGTATGAATTTTCATTAGATAAAATAAAAGAGCTAACTTGAAAA
The DNA here is from genome assembly GCF_000517525.1 of Limulus polyphemus. Classification (NCBI taxonomy): domain Eukaryota; kingdom Metazoa; phylum Arthropoda; class Merostomata; order Xiphosura; family Limulidae; genus Limulus; species Limulus polyphemus. Next base: position 36,040 of record NW_013671280.1, read on the forward strand.
TTCAATGTGTAACAATGTTGCTTTTGTACTGACATGATAATATTAGGATAGGAATTAAAGTTAATCCAATCTAATGTCATAGAAACAATTACACACAAAAAAAAGTAGATAAGAAAATGGAAAACAACAACAGTGAAAACCTATTATCAACTGCCTAATTTTCTTGAAAGTACCATAAGTGGCCAGGTGGTTAGGGCACTCAACCCACAATCTGAGGGTTGCGGGTTCGATTCCCTGTCCCACCAAACATGCTTGATCTTTCAGCCGTGGGGGGCATTATAATTTTATGGTCAGTCCCACTATTCATTGGTAAAAGAGTAGCCCAAGAGTTAGCGATGGGTGGTGATGACAAGCTGCATTCCCTCTAGTCTTACACTGCTAAATTAGAGACGGCTAGTGCAGATAGCCCTTGTATAGCTTTGCGCGAAATTAAAAACAAACAAATAAGTACCGTAGGCACCATTATTTTTTCTCTTCTTTGATTTTATATTTTTTAAACCTTTTAAATGAAATGGTTGTCTTATATTTATGATTATATTTGTTTATTTTGTTTTGTTCAAACGTTTGTGGCTTGGTGTCCTTCGTGATTATCACATGTTTGGTTACTTTGCATTTTCCATGGTAGCCATATGTCTTCTTTTTTTTTTTCTTGAGATTACATGACATGAAACACATTTAACAAAAATTATACCAATACTGGGAACATTAAAAGTTTGTTATATTTTCTCACTTCAGTAACAGAGTTCAGTGATTGGATTGTTACCTAGTGGATCTTCATTTGTTTGTACTTAATGAGATTACGTTGTATTATTAGTATTTGCCAGCTGTTCCACATATTACTTAATGGTGATTATAATGTTTAGTTTAAAATATTTTTAATTTTATAGAATCTGCTCATGACAAAACCGAAATTTTGCGTAGTCCTTGCATTCATCCTCTCATTATGAAATCGTGGCAACATGGTGGAATGGAGTATCTTGTAATGTAAGTACATTTTTCTGTTATCAATTGAGATTACTCTGAAATAGAAATTCAAACGTGGTTTGGTAAAGTGAATTTAGGTAATATAGCAAATTATAATACATTTTCCAGTAGTTTGTCTTTATAATTTAAGCAAAACCAAAATTAAATGTTGCTAATGGTTATAATACTCTATGAAGTATTCCTTGCATATTATATTTGATCATAGTATCAGCAAATAGCATATTAACATCAGATTTTTTAATTCTAAGAAGGTCCCTAAACTGATATTTTCTTAAACAGGGGACTAGAGTCTGGAAACTATGGGTTTGATGCTTGTTTTGACAGAGCAAAGACGTTTGTTGGGAATAACATACATGTAGCAGAAGAACTGAAGCAGCGACCAGTGTATGCTATGTCCTACTATTATGACAGAGCTGTTGACTCAGAATTAATAGGTAGAATAATATTTGATGTCTGAATATTTATAGATCAATGTCACATTAATATTTTCAGTCCCAAACAACTATTCAAATATTTTTGTAGAAATTGTTTTCAAAATTAATAAGCACTAGATATACCTAATATGTCAATGAAAGGTTACATTTAATTAAATTAAAAAACTAGTTTCCAAGACTTTCGTGTATTATCTTCAGTCCTACAGAGTCTTCTGAGAAGGAATTTGCACACACAACTTAGCATATGTTTGATTGGGAAATTTTCTTGAGAATACATAATTAAGAAACAGTTCAATTTGAAGTAACATTTTGTTTAAAAAAAGTTTTTTTTGTTTATTTAACCTACATACATGGTACATTACTGTTACATTTAATTACATTGTTAATTTGAGAAGAAAATTTTCGTATCTGTAATTGCAAGAACGTTTCTGCAAATAGTGACCAAAGTTAATCTACCTGTATGACTTTTATCAAGCTTATTCTTTCCAGAAAAGACATTAGTTGAGTTTCTATGACTGTGATCTTTCAAAGTTAGTAGTGTAACAAATTTTTAAAGCATTAAAGATATAAAATAATAGGGATATTTAAAAAATATGGTTTAATTACTAGTGAATGTACTTAACTTAATGTTTCTTTTTGAATTTCTGTGTTCTTAAGTATTAGCTGTAATGATTCTGTTATATAATACAATATTTACTTTCAGATAAAGATGATGGTGGTGTGGTGCTAGTTGAAGACTTTTTAAAAGCTGCAAAAAAAGGTTTGTTTTGTAAAGATTACTTGATGGTCTATTGTTTTGTTTTAAGCAGAGCAAATTCTACTGTTTGAAGTATTTATGAACTGCATATGCTTGCAGTAGATTGTTTTTGTCTCTGCATGCATACCAAAACATCGTCTGCTTCTACACACCAGCCAAGTGCAGTCCGTAAAAACTTCAAATGTAGTACTTTTTTATTAAGCATTTCTAATAGTTTTGTATAAAGTACATTTTTTCAGATTATTATTGAAAAACTTAGAGTTAAAACAATTGTTGCCAAAAGATTAAATGCTTAAATACTAAATTTACATTAACTCATACATAAATCAGGATCTTATAATATAAGTTATACATATTCGATGATGAGGAACCCACTTTGAGGCTAATAATGGTTGGAGGCGGCTTGAATGGGTAATGAAAAAACTTTAATATAAGTTTTTCTTCATTACCCATTATAAATTATACATATTTTATTATTTTCAGTTTTCTTTAAGACAGTAGTGATCATGTGAGTTGTATTAATTTTGTGGGATAATTATTTAAAGCATCTAAATATACATTTACCAAGAAGTTTCATTTGGATACAAATGTTTATATCAGAGAAACTGGCTCAGAATTCAATTAAATTACACAAATAATTAAACAATGGAAAGTTTAATGAAAATATTGGACCATTTACTTTTATTTAAAAAAACAAACTTGACTGCCATTGTTTATTTCAAATGAAACTCACTAAAGAGAATACTTGTTAAGTAACAAAAATTAATTTGAACTATACTTTTTTTTCTTTCTAGCCTGTTCTAGTGATGGTAATGTCAACATGCCCTTTCTGTGTCTGGACCTGACCTATATTGCCTCATTACTCTACAATGGTTTTGATCTTAATTTAAGCAAAGAAATAACTGTAAGTACCTTCAGCTAGTCAGCTTAGATATATAAGTTCATCTGATAAGTTTATTTTAGAAAACAGAGTATTCTGTAATGTTCTTTAAACTTGCATATTTGTCAAAACATGTATATCACATTGGAGATGAAGATGGTTAATAAAACATAATACATTTTATCAACCGTCTTCATCTTCATTATTAAGCTTCGGTTTCTTCATCATGAATCTATTGCTAGATATATATATCACAATAAAGACATTATCAGTATTGTAGTTCAGTAATGAATATACCATATGAACTAAAAAAATTTTACTGCACTTATGGTAAGGGCATTGAGATAGTATTTGTGCTGATGTTAAAAAGGATATTCACCCTTTTTCTTATCTAACAGCTTGTTAAAAAGATCAAGACCTTTGAGACAAGCTGGGGTCTGGGAGCAGCCTTCAATCTTCTAGCCCGTGTTTGATGAACTTATTACGAACTTTACCAGTATCAAAACATTACTATAGGTTTGTTGTTCTATTTCAAAATTATTATGAGATTTCCTGAAAAATTGTATTTTGCATATGATATAATTTTGTAACAAACTGAGAAATTATGTAAAAAAGTTTTTTGTTGTTGTTGCAAAAGTATAGTGGAAATGTGTCAAAATTATGTGAGGAGGAGGTATTTTTGTGAAATTTCAAACCAAAGACATGTTTAAGTATTTACTGAATAACCAAAAGGAAATTTTATGAAAACTATATATATATATTAAAATCAAATCTTATATATATATATATTTACTTACTGTAACCTTTTTTTTTTTTTTATCTTAATTTTCTGAGCATGCTATTAGAATTTGCACCCTAGTCAATCCTTGTTGAAAAAAGTTTTAGTTTAGTTGTTGAGAAAAATATCTTTATTGTTAAAAGGTTTCAGTTAATTTTCTATGGTTGAGGTATGTTACTTGTAGCAAAATTTCAAATAAGGCAATAAACTGAAAAAGTACAATTATTTGCCCTATACTTTTGTAATGTATCCCTCATAATTTTACTTGTTACGTATGTTGCTTAAGTAAAATTAAAAGAAACATTTTTATCTAACTGTTATAGCTTTGCAATTTGAAAGCTTCTTAAATATATTATTCAGTGCTTATGAATAACAAAACTAAGACAACTAGAAATAAAACTATTATTTTAGTAAAACTGTTTGTATTTAGAATTACTATACATGGATACCACAAAGACAATTACGAAGTGTGCCTTAGTATTCTTCTACCACCATCACATCATTGGTATAGTTAAGATACTATACTTTGGTCAAAAGTAGTATAAGGATTGAACTTGTGCTACAGAATGCCAAACTTGTTTATAATACATTGCCTCATGTTGGTATACTGTTTTAAAGTACTTTCAGTACCTCTTACAATAAATTGTTTGTACCGATTCCACAACTACTATTGCGCACTAGTGAATAGAATCACCGTTAAAATTATTCTTTAGATATGCAATTGCCCTATGTACAAATAACTAATTTATAAGTTTTGTCTTTGTTTCCATAAATTTAATTTTGTACTGCACTTACACATGGAAGTTGGACATCTTCTCCAAATGTTGCCATCAAAACTAGCTTCTTCACCAATTTTCAATATGAAAAATAGAATAAACGGCTGTTTGTTGATTTGGCTTTTGACAATGGTATTTTCATTCATCACTCTTCTTTCACATTTTTTCATATCATGATAGATTTTCAATTTTTAAATTTAGAGGACTATTTTAAGATACACGTGTAAATAATATGATTAACATTTTTACTAACACATCAGGCAAAATTAAATTTAAAACAAAAGTTTAAAACAATTTCACATGTTTGTTTAGTTGTAGTTAAGCACAAAGCTGCACAATGGGTTATCTGTGCTCTGTCCACCATAGGTATCGAAACCCAGTTTCTAGCTTTGCAAGTCTGCAGACATACTGCTGTGCCACTGGGAGTGGGTCACTTTCATCACAGTTGATTGGTTAAAAACCTTTCATATGTTTAGACGTAGTTTTACTACTGAGGAAGGCACTAGGTTGTGTCCAAATGTATGGCAGATGTTTAACCAATTCCTTTTAAATGAAAGTGTTTTAACCATAATTTTGCCTGGTGCATCAGTTAGTAGGCTAATTTAATTTTTTTTTGCTGTTGATTAGAAAGTTCCAACTTATTTTCTCAGTCAATTTCAACTAGAAACTATTTTACCCATTGTAATAGTTGCCACATTCAGCCCCAAATTGTAAAACATGCCTCACAAACTGATAGATTTGTGACCCAAGACCTAACCTTTGTAGACGATGTTGTGTCAGGCTAAGTTAGTAAAAATATTTGTGGTAAAAATCAGTTTTATTCTCATATATATTTCTCAGTAAATCATACCTTTTATTTATGTGCATGTTTTGAATACATAAATTAGTCACTTTTTCACACTACTTACTTTACATTGACATGGATAGTTTATAATATTCTCTATCCAATGATATTTAAACTTTGCCATTAGCTATTTTCAAACCTGTTCATCAGTAATTGTTTTTAATATTTTATGAGCTCTCGGTATGTGATGTGAAGAGAGGCCCAATAATACATCCACATAAGGAAGGAAAATCACAAGAGAAACAAGACTTGGTTAATTATATTCCTATCAAATTAATGCATATGCTTTGCGATGGGCAGAAAATATTTTAACAAAAAACTGGCGTGTTGTTTACGAATAACTCTTTGAACCTGTGCAGAGATAAAATTTTAACGTTTTCTGCATTTGTATTTGAGAATTACACTAAATAAACATTACAAAATATAAATTCTAAAATATTTTTGATTTAAAAATAATTGAAATAAATAGAATTATTATTTTTTCTTAAATTTTTAAATTCAATATGCAGGTGTGCACTGGACAGGACCAGATGAAATGTTTTATTAGAATCTAGCCATGATTTGATCCCTAGATGCAATCTGTTGACAATAAGAATAGAGGCAACATTTCATAAAGTTTGACTGGATTGTCAAATTAACCTCAAATGAATTTGCTGTTTTTTATTTGAATGGCCATGTGCACCTATAACATTTATTTTCTAACCTTACAAGGCACAGAATGACTTTGGTGTCCTCTACCACTACTTAGGAAAGTCTAAATACCAAATAAGATGACCAATACTTTGTAAGAAAGCAACTTGAGCCACTGAATTTAGAAATTTAATACTCGCCTAAGATGTCAGAAAATTTGTGGCTAAAACTTAAAACAAACACAAAATACAGGAAAAAATCATGCAATTTTAGTATTAATGAATATGAGTTAATGCACTCATGGTATAACAAGAATCAGACATGCTGTGTAGATAAAAGAGCATCATAAGTTAAAACTATAGAAAGTTTTATTTATTAAATATAAAGATAGAGAAAATAGCATTTAGAAAAAGGTATGTTGCGCTTTCAGAAAACTAGTTTAGATGAGATTATATTGTTGGACCAGTGCTATCATTTGTCAGCTAACAGTGACAACAAACAAGGGCATGGTTCTGATGATAACTTATGTAGTTCTTGGGATGTATATTTCGAAATTATATGTGGAATCGTATTGTAATGTGCAAAATACGAATTTCAGCTGTTGGTGGTGGTCTTAGTTCAGGGTAATAATGTTACAAATTTAGAATGAATACTATTTCATTCCTTATTCAATATCCGGACAATCCTGTACAAGTAGCAAATCATTTTGGCTTTGCATGAGACGTTTTAAAAAAGCTATTATTTAGTAATTCAATTCTTTACTGATTATTATATAACCTTGATGTTTGAATTGTAAAAGACCATATTCATAAGGATACTCAGGTGTTTGTCATAAGAAAAGTTACCCATTTTAATACCCAAAAGAAAAGTCTCTGGAAGCAATAACTACCAATAATGGATCTTCCAAAAGACACGCCCCGAGAGTTAGAACACTTACTGACTAGTCTTAATTTTCTGACACAGGACAGAAGCCATGAAGAAAATAAAAAAAAAACATCGATTCATTGGATTACACAATTGCTTGATGTATCTTAAAAATAATAGTTCTCTCCCAAACACAACATGAGAATAATAAAGAAAACAAGTTCCAAAACATTATTTTATTGTTGGTTGCTTCATATTTAACAAGTAATGCTTATACCAAATCTTCATAACTACCAATAAAATACACAAGAAAACAGATTACCTGCCATTAAAATATTACAAAGCTTTTAAGACAGAACCAATCTAAGCAAAAATTGAGAAATACTAGCCATGGTTCTAAACAGTTTATATTTAGCAAATAATATACTTTATACAGATTCTCATATAATAGTTTTTTATTTTTGTTATCCATTATATTAAAGAGAAATCCCAATGACGGCTATAATAAGTTGGATCATACTAATAAAAATTATGAGCCTTCAAACCTATACCATAAACTAACCGGTATTGAGTTACCAAATGCATTATAAAAAAAAAACTTCATTGTGTATAAAAATTTAAGTAAGTTTATTATGACAGGTTTATTGTAATATTGTTCTTAAACATAAATTTTAAAATATGGAGTAAGTGTTTTATCTAAAAACCAGCAATGGCATAAAAGACTATAAACCTTCCTTACAAAATACATGACAACTGTTATCACAGTTTGGAGAAATGTGGTGGCTTCTCGGCTTTCTTGGCAACAGCTTCTGAACCTTTTATGACATCCTCACTTTGAAGCATCGTCATATTCCAGCATTGCTGCAAAATAAAATTTGAAACAAATTAAAATTCAAAATTGAGGCAACAATAGTGCTAGTACATTCTGTATAATAATATTATTTTTCTTCTTGAAACTTTAGAAAGATAAAAATTTATTTTGCTTGAATCTTTCTTAATATCAGACAAATAAATTAGCTCAGAACCATATAGCACACATTAAAAACAAAATTTGTCAATAGTAATGTGATTCAGATTTCTTTAGAACAGGTTAATATTATTTATATCATTAGAAAGATGATGTATTTTTAGGTAATTTATGGTAAACTTTACCAGAGCTTTGTTTATGATACAAGCCAACACACACACACAAAAGTTTTAACTTACCATAAACTTCAATCCTTCACTGATGGTATGATCACGTGAATAGTTCAGGGCCACTTTACAACCCTGAACAGCTACTGGACTTTTAGAAGCAATAGACTCTGCCAATTTGTCAACTTCAGACATCATGACTTCTTTGTTAGGGAAAACCTGGCTTACAAATCCCATCTGTAGAGTGGTGAATTAAGTTTTAATCAAACTTCTTAATTTTCTCCCTCCCCATACGCAAAATAAGGTAATACTATAATGCCCCTGGGACAAATGGTATCTGTATATAACACAAACTGTTCACGTCTAAAGCCTGAGTTATTGTTTTTAAATAGCCTAGTCTTGTAAGTGAAAACTTGCACAAACTAGCAAATTAGCTTATTTTTATATAAAACTATCAATAAGAAAATTAAAACAGAGAACCTGAAGTAATCTGAAAATTTCCATGGATAAACTTTAAAACATCTCAAGATATCAATCTGCTTTCATTCCAACAAGGGGAAACAGAATAAAGCTCAGTGTGAAAGTTTTTATTACTCATTTTATAAATTTGGTAGTAGAGCGACAAAGAGACATGTATTACTTACAGTATTCTACTAAAAATGCAAGACAACATAATAACCCTGAACCATTTCATTAAGGTGCTAGTAGTAAATTATAATTTAAGCTTAGGTTCACTATAAAAAAGGTTCTAGATAAGAAAAATATTATAGCCAATTTCTGTTCTTTAAATTAGTAATTTTTATTGAGTAATGTAAGTTAATTATCAATTTAAAATTTGATTTATTTTCTCCTTGATGCAAAGTATAACAGTAATTTCTGCCTGTCTTAGTCAGGGGGGGTGCCACAAGGCCTGCCATACAGACTTCAAAAAAGTTTGGACGATAAAAGCATGCTGTGAACTGAAAAATTTTGGGAGGCACTGCTTTAAAAATACAGCATTTCTTTTTACAATATTACACATTCCATATGTGAACATAAACAAAACCTTATGACCCTACGTATTTAGTGATTTAGTGCTATGTATTTATATTACAGAAGAAAAAAACAATACCCACTCCTTTAGCTTCACCAGCTTCCACCTTTCTTGCTGTGTAAATCATCTCTCGCACCATACTGTTGTTTCCAACAGTTTTTGGAATTCTTTGTAGTGTACCTAAATCTGGAGCAAACCCTAAGTCAACTTCCTGGGGTTTGAAAATTAAAAAATTTAGATTAATACCCAGATGCTTGCTCCAAAATAAAAACAAACATTCACAAAAACATAATAATCTAAACAAATTTTAAATCCAAACAGAAAAAAATTTACTTTAGCATATAACAATACATTTGCCACAGTTTCCTGGAAACTTTTGTCCTGAAAAAAAAAAAAACATACATGTAATGTTTCATTAAAACATGTAAAATTATATTAAAGAAAGATCACCAATAAAGAAGAATGGGGAAAAATAAATAACTTTTTTTTATACTTGTTAATAATTCTGAAACTGAAATAGAAAATTCCCAATATTTTAAATAACTTTTATCAGATACATTTTATTTAATTTTCTTAGTTCTGAAATGTTTGCAAAAATATATAATTTTTTCTAAAAATTGACTTCAATATTCTTGTGGATAAAAGATTGAAGCTTCTGTAGACTTTAACTAGTGTCAAGAAAAAACCTAACTGAACCTTTTCTCACACCTACCACTGTAGTCTAACAAGCAAGCATTACTTAAATAGGTTTGTAGAATGTGTCCTTAATCATCCTGCCAATTACTTAACTAAAAACATGTAAAACAATACAATCCATCGCACTCTTAATTTTGCAAAATCTCAGTCTATAATAGATTTCAAAAATACCAGAAACTCAAGCACTTTCAAATAATTTGCTCTTCTTTCTTCAGGAGTAAAAAAGTGAATCTTTATTAGAATAAACAAAACCAGTACAACAGGTGCGAGTTAACCTTTTCAGCACAGGCTCAGTCCCTGGGACCAACCTCGTAACTATTTTGTGCTTATTATAGGTTTCATGCTATAACTTGTAAGCGAATGTTAATGAAATTTGGTACATTATCAGTAAACATTACAATGCTTTCATACATAAAATATCAATTTTTGTATTAAGTCTTAAGGTTTGTAAAGCAATGTTTTTCTTTTGCATTTTTTTTTTTCGCATGTTGCCTATCTAACATGCAAAGTAATATTCATTTAAGATTAAAAATACTTTTATGCAGAAAAAAATTTTCAAATTTCACGTATGAAGTCTTTATAATGTTCAGATAGTTATCAAATGTTTCTTAAGAAAAATTTTTATATTTTATCTGTTATTTTCAGAATGAATCTCTGTATAGGTTTAGTAGATTTCACCGATCTTGTAACGACCATAAAAAATTTAGGAAATAAATATAAATTATGCCTCTTTCAT
>NW_013671280.1:46595-47523 GCF_000517525.1 Limulus polyphemus
ATATATATATATATATATATAATATTGACCTTTCACCCGTGCCTGGCTAACAATACAGAAGTTACAATGATGCAGCACATGTGCACTCATGTCACTATATGTAATAACAGAAAACTGATCTTTGATCTGTACAAAGTAACTTGTCTTGGCTGTATTTTAGTAGACTAGTATTTTGTAAAATACAGTCACATTTCAATTATTATACATTATATATGTATAGAGATTATTGCTTATTTTTCTTAAAACATAGAACAGTAAATAAAGAAGTAAAGCAAACAATTATCTCTTCTAGTTATGACCTTTGTACTTGTTTGCTGCTTAACATAGGTAGCTAAGTCTTTAAAAATTTCGCATGTGGAGGATATGAAACAAAAAATTTTTTTTAGGTTTTATATATACTTTTGAATAACTAAAAAACTACAAATTACTACATCAATACCATAGAATTATACTATAATTTATCAGACTTAGTAACTAAGCTGTATTTGGGTCTAAAAAAATATGAAATTCCGAGCAGACTATAGACACTCCCTACCTCCTTGAAATATTGATTCAAAAGAAAGAAATGGCATCCAAGCCCATTTAAATGGCTGAGAAAGCCACTAGGAGGACATTTTGAGCTTCTGATTGGTTATTCATGTCATATATAGAAGTAAGTGTATATAAGCGAGCATTTCCAAAAATGGAAAGAGGTGGGTGGGGTGCTACTGTGTTTGATATATTACATGAGCAATATCTTAGCAAATAGAAAAGATAAGACGTTCTTACTTTATATTCTCACTTGTCAATATCGGTAAGTTGAGTTTCTAATTTGTACAAAACTATAGACATAGTATTTTGACTAAACAAACATCTAATTTGAACCAGTGCTTCATTCAACATACCACGTGACAAAAGAAATCAATGTTTATCTGTGTTTTTAATATTT
>NW_013671280.1:48484-63645 GCF_000517525.1 Limulus polyphemus
ATTCATGAAATAGTAGTTCAATAAAATTTTGAATGCGAGTCAATAAATGAAATGACATGGCCTTTCACCCATGACCCATCTCAAAAGAGTTAAGGTTTGCATGCCCCAAATTTGTACTAAGTGCCATTCAACATAGTATTATGAATTTGAAGTCACTGCTGATTTTGTTAGAGTAGAAAAAATACCAGATACAATATAAAGTGATAACAAACAAGACTTTAGATATGAATTTAGGAGATTGTATAGGTTACACAAATGCAATGTGCATACAGTGTGATGGACAAAAATATTTTTGTTTTTCAGATAATCATAACCTTGTACTCTTACTTGTCAGAGTATGAATCTGACCAACTTCAGCATTTAACAGATGTATATTGAGTATAAAAACATTAGTAACAAATTTGATGTTTTGTGCACAACAGATTTTGTACTGTTGACTAAAATCTTGCCGCATTTCATGAAGATACATTTCGTCAGTTTGGAAATACAAGCATATGTACTTGTGAAATGCACAGTGATACATTTATGAAAGTTAACAAATTGCTTATATGATTTGTTTATTGATTTTAAAGAGAAGGGTCATTGTTTTGTTTTATCTACGGCTACATCTTTACTGAGGTTTGTGGCTATGTATGCAGAAACTTCCCAAAGGTTGCTATGTAAGTACTCTATTGCTATGTATATAGAGGGGATATTTCCATTTACAATAATTTCATTGAGAGATGCATTTAATTTGTCTATGATAATCAATAGTACGTCATTAATGACAGGAAAAATAGTTAAATATTCTTTATTACGTACTCATAGCAAGTTGTGTAGTAACAGACTTACATTCAATATAAAATGTGGATTTGAAAACAACATTTTTAACAATTATGAATATAGAAATGCACTTTTTTCCTAAATATTCCAGTGGCAATATAACGTACATCAGAATAAAATTATTCATGTCCACTGGTCTTGATTATTTAAATAAAATTTTATTTTCTATTGTAGTTTTATCAAAAAGCAAAAAGTAGCATATGAATTAAAAACATCTCACTTAAAATAAGTGTGTCTATCTTGAAAGTGTGTATGAACAATGTGGGAAAAAAAAATCCCTCAAATGGTTGATGGGATTTAAAAATTTTGTCCTCGTAACTCCTCCTAAGCTTCAGCATTTGGACCTGTAAAATATGGTTTAATCAACTAGGAATGATTTGTGATGTGTCAAGAATAAGTTGTTTTTCTTTTAAGATGCATAGAGTTCATAACTCAATTTATTGACTAAATACAGAAAAGTCAGTGGGGGGTGTTCCCTGGGGGTGCTAATGGAATTTCTCTAGTTTCTTCTTTCATTACATGGAGTATACATACAGTCTATGTGCTTTCAATCATTACTGGCATATTTAAGACAAAAAAATATATTTATATTCATAACTGATAAAACATTAATTCTACATTGCATTTCCAAACTTATCTCAAATGATAGTAGTATAATCCACATTACTTATCCAGTACAGGGTCATTCCATTGGACCGAATCCATGCACATTAAGTTATTATGTGAGACACGAGTCCATGCATTAATACCATCACCTTTTATTATAAAACATAAAAACATTCTGTAATTAATTTTGTTTTTTAAGAGGGGAGTTCTCTGTGTCTTTATCTCATTTATGATGTCAGTAAAAATATAATTCATTTATATCAAAATTCCTTTCTTCTTCTTCTTCTGAATCAATGTCATATCTTTTCTAAAGAAATATTTTCTTTCTAATTTTAATTTGGATCAAGTATATCTATTTCTTATATCTTGGAGTTGTTAAATAAATATAAGATCACCTTCACTTGGAACCATGCATCTTGAGTACAGTACCGGATATCACAAGCTGCAATAAGGTCAACGCCACCTCCAATACATCCACCATGAACGGCTGCAATCACAGGCTTTTGGCACTGAAAAAAAACTGAAGATTGTAAATTTGGTTGTGTCAATATCCTGGAACAATAACTACAAAAACTGTTTTGATAAAGAAGTCTGGAACACTTTAATAACATAAAAAAAACAAAACAATATAGGAATTTAAAGTGTCACACTTACAACTTGTATTTTTTATACCCATTGTTTACAAACTGATTTTTATATTAAATTATTAGCTTCTAGGAAAATTCATTTCATACTCTGGTATATTGAAGTCTACCAAGTTGTATAAATTGGATTATATTTTTACAAGCAATTCAAAATTATGAATGAATTGCATGTAACTTCAACATTAACAGTATTTAATAAATAAGTATTTATTTCAATCTTTCAATACTCTTATGTTATATCTTTAGTTTACATTATTTTCACCAAAAGCCTTTGATACATCAAGTGTGTTTATATCTCTTTTTGAAGCCTGTGTTGTACCTTATCTGAAGCAAGCACAAATAGTAGTGCAAACATTCAGAATGACATCATTACTCATGTGCATATTGCATGGTATATCATCTAACTCACAGCATCTGAGACATAGATTAATATTATATCAAAACAAATGATGAAAAATATTCTGCTTCAGAATTCAAAGTAGCATAAGTAATTGTAATAAATGACAATTATCTACTTGTACAAACAAGTTTGTTTGTTTTTTTACTTTGGTTAATTCAGTATGTACAATTTCTCATTCATGTTTTTTCTTTACAAATACCCCAACTGATTACATATAGTAGGTACTTTTATGGAAAAAAGATATGAATATGGATATTGCAAAATAACTTCTACAAGAATATGCATTCTTTTATAATTTATTTTGTAATACATATCAATTTTGACTAGTCACTAGCAGACATATGTTGTGCTCATACACATGTAAAGGCTTCATTATAATTAGTATTATGAAAGATTAACAAATATTAATTTTTTAACCTTTATGGACAAAACATGTCTTCATAATTGTAGTTGTTTTTTTCTAACAAAGATCTAACCATACAATTCTGTACACAATAAATCAGTTATTGTAATTGAGGATATGGACAAAAGCTTTTTTTATATTTCATTAATTCTACAATCTTATCTACTTAAATTATTTAAGGTGACAAAATGAAAAATAATTTAAATATGCATATTATCAAATTGCACAATTGCTTGTAAAATGACTTTTAACCCTCTGAACCAAAAACATCACCATAACAATTTGAAAAAATTTATGAAACTGAACTAGTAGTAACATTTGGTAAATATGACTTTACTTTTTCCAGAGCATTGAAAGACTCCTGGTAGATAGCAATTAGGGACTGTAAGTACTTTGCCCTTCTGGCTACATCAGACTTCTTTGAAACTTGTGATGTAATCAAGTCAGCCATATCACCTATGTCCAGTCCTTAAAAAAAATTAAGAATTGTCTAGTGAGACTAGAAACTTAATTGTATGTTTTTATAAATTATTTAAAGATACTGTCATACCTAATTGAAAAGTCACAGCAAGATTCTTTTGTTTATTATAATATACTATTAATTTTAAATCATGTAACAAATATCACATGTGATACTATTTGTCAAATAGACAATGATTTCTAAAAGTAAAATATAGTCAAATACATCAGTTATTTATCCAATTTTTATACTTAAAACCACAATGAGGAAATGTTTCCACTTAAACTAGTTGGCTTCTTACTATATAATATTTTCTACTTGCTTTCCTGTTGGAAGAATAAATTACAATTAAGAACACATCTTTAAACTGTCCTTATCTAAGATATATTAACATATATGGATTCCAACTACTGTGTAGAATAAACTATTCACACTAGTGTCTGTTGACTAACACCTGTGGATCTTGTTTCACCATTAATTAGGTTGTGGACACTTCAGTTAAAAAAGTAATTGAAACAATTTTTATAGCTTATGTTTCGTCAAGTATTGTTTAATGTCATAATTCAAATCACACTACTGTTTAAAGATTTTAGGTTAAAAAAAACAGAAGTCCTGCAAGTCAACAGCCTTGAGTCATTTATTCAATTTCTTTGCACATGAAGCGATTGGAGTTATGTGAGATTAACAGCTGGATGTTTAATGGTACATTAGCAAGGATCCCTGAAGCCTAATACAGTGTATCAGTCTTACACTTATAAGCATTTAACCACACAATATGGAGAACTGGCTAGTGCAGTCTTTAAGATCTTGTTATGTGCCTCTAACTTGAAGGAGTCAACATATGCCAGTTAGTCAGCCACATGAAAAAAATGTGTTTTATAAAGTTTGAATAGTAAAATCATATGAAAGATTGGTGATTACTCAATGATAGTTAACTGAAAAGTATGTTTCTGTATTAAATCTAAAGTAAAAAAAAAAAGAAGAAGAGGAGGCAAAGAGATTGTAGGAGCTACTTGGGCCCTTTGAAAATATGGTAATTTGGAACAGTTTTCCTTCATTACAGTATATCATAATAATGTCCAAAACTATAATCTCCTACATCAAGTTTAAGGCAAACTACTTACTACAGATAATCACTTTTTAAATTGAGCCAGAAACAATAACAAAATAAATAGGACAAGGCAGAAGCACTGTTGTACTACAGTGTAGCTAATGCCATGAAATCCAAGGGAACAGATACTTTATATAATTACTAAATGTAGAGCAAAAGAAAATG
Organism: Limulus polyphemus; assembly: GCF_000517525.1. Taxonomy (NCBI): domain Eukaryota; kingdom Metazoa; phylum Arthropoda; class Merostomata; order Xiphosura; family Limulidae; genus Limulus; species Limulus polyphemus. The sequence goes on from NW_013671280.1 coordinate 53,096, forward strand.
TAAAAGCAAATCTAACTATCTGATTTTCTTAAAACAATGAGTGATATATGTTAAAAATGAGTAATAGTGTAGAGCAGATAAAAGTGTGGAATAAATGCAATAACCTTGTACAATAAGAATAAGAAGACTCTGTAAACAAACAATTTATTGATGCCAGCCTCTTTTATATCATTACAAGTCTATGTCTTATCCATCAATCCAAGCATTAAATTAGTGAAAGCTCAACACAAAATAATATATCATTAAAAATACTTGAAAGTAAACATAACTGTTTTCTTCATGTAATTAAACTTAAAAAAAAGGACCTTTTCGTAACTCAATAAACAAACCTATTCATTGCATATTAGATTATATCTTTCAACTGATACAAAAATATTCCTTAAAATTTTCTTATTCATTCAATAAATGTATTAACATCTCACTAAGTACACTATTATTATGTTGCTACCTGCTGAAAACATTCGTCCTGCTCCAGACAATATTACAACCCTAATGTCTGTGTCATCAGAGATTTCTCTAAAACAATCCAGGATTTCCCTGAAAATACATTTGCAATATATTAATACTTCTCTAAGATCATAATAAAATTAAGTTTATGAAATTTGTGATTTTAAAAAGTAAATAAAAGAAGTGAATATCAATAAAATTAAAATAAATGGACTTCTTAATAGACAGTAAAGTAATAAAATGTGAACAAAAAGTATATTAAAAATGACAAATTTAGTTTTCAAAGGATAAAGGATTGTGTTTGGCCCTTATATTTTTGTTTTTGCCTGACCATAAAATAATTTAGATCACAAGAATGCAAAATTCTAGTAACTCACCGTTCTTCATGTAGGGGGTATTTTGTTAAGTGGAGAGGAAAGTTAGCTAGCACAAAAATTTGTTTAAATAATTCTTATTTTGCACATGTAAAACTTAGAAAATACATAAATGTTTGTTAACAACAAAAGAAAAGCAAAAGCTGAATCTTTACTAAGGAAAAAGAAATTCACAAACTTATGCTTGAAAATCCTCAAGTGAAACTTAATGAAATTTTAATCATAAGAAATTCTACAACTAAGGCTGTAAAAGATGTAATTGGTATTTTAATTCTTGGAAAAAAAAAAAAGATCTTGTAACAACAGATTTTTCTCAGAAATACTTTTAAGACATGTAGAAAATATCTTCCAAAATAAAACTTTTTTTTTTAATTTGTGTATTTACTAGTGTAAAAAATTGTTCCATCAAAATGGAATATTCAGCTACACACTGAATCTCTGTTGCTATATGAAACTTCCATTTCTGGTTGATAAGTCATGTCAGGAGACCTCTACTCCAAAACTAAAAGTCCATGTGTATCAACATGTACAGGAGACTAGATTATACATAACACTTTCTTAATCACTCATATGCATAACTGGCTCTTCAACTGCTTCACTGTTGAAAACAATGCAAATTGGCTTATCTTTGCTTGTACCCTAATACGTACCCTAATAACTCAGCCAAAGAGTAACACTAAAAGTTGAAAGAGCTTTATAAAGCACATACATTAATCAACTAGTAATGATACGGGCCTCAAAAATTAAATAACAAATAACTGGGGGTAAAATAATGCTAACTGAGGGTTCCAAGTATCTGTATGATAACAAAGTTAGATTCACTGGCAATCACAGCTGTGTTATTACGTTTCCTTATGAATTAACACATTAAAGTGGGTTAATTAGTTCAGACTTTCAAATCAATATTTGTAAATACTCTGAATTATATTCTAAGGTATATGCTACAAGGTATAATTTATGCTTTTAATAATTATAAAACTTTAGTTAATACAGATTTAAGTTCATACACTTACGAAATTTTCATTAAATGACATCTCAAACACTAAAACTTTTCCTATTTGTTTTTGTTATAACAATTAAGGATGCAACATCTTGTGTCTTTTTCATTTTTATACAAAAAATTATCCTACAAGCAATTTATTCTCTGCAGATTAAATTTGTAAGTACTCCATATGAAGATTAAAAAATGCAAGACAATTTTTCAAAACTTCAAAAAGAGAGTCAATAGCCATTTAATTTTAAGTCTGAATTCTTATTGACCAATTCTTCCGTACTTTTTAAAACTAATTCTGAGCTACCAGCTTTACGTCTTACACATCTAGGTCTGATACCCTTACTTCTTCCACTACATTCCATACTGGTAGATTATAATAGTCTCTAATTTGCACAAGCACAATAACTGAAGAACGTGTGTCTTAACAACCCACCCACTCAAACAGTGCATTTGTCTCTCTCTCAAAAACTAGACTTTAAAATATACAAATAAAAACCTGCAAACTGATATAAGAAAAAAAAAAAACTGCAATGAAAATACTGAATGGTACAAGTTCTCATACATTCCTAGTGTCTAAATATTTAACTATAAACATAAGAATTGTGCATTATAGTATTCCATGTAATTTCAATGTAAACAACTGAAATATACTTGATATTATACTAAACATTACTGCAAGCAAAGAGTTTATGGTAGATCATGTATCACAGTATAAGACAGAAGTGAAAAATTTACATGTCTCAAGAAAAGAATAAATACAAAGTTCCAGTAAGCAACAGTGAGATTCACGTACAGTTACAGCTTTAGTGAAATGCAAGCATTCTGAAATGTTATACAGGGACATTGTCAAAGGAACGTGTATGTCGTAAAGCATCTGCTATGGAAAAGGTAATTTACTGTGCATGCTGATATGCGTGTGAGGGTTAAGGTTGAGGAAAGAAATTAATATGACTAATTATGTTGTTTCTCATCACCAGATGAAATTTAACATATCTAACATATTTTATAATAGATTAATTTCATTTTACAAATGCACAATTTAGTTTAAATGTCTGAATTTTTCATAAATATGTGCTTTTCATTGGGCTTAATGACCATGCAAAAAACAGCTTTTAAAGGAATTTATAATTACTACATTACATCAATTTTCTTTTTAACTTATGATTACTTTCAAACAAAACATCAAATGTCATTCTATTCTACCTCCAAAACACTTTGTTCATGGCATTCAACTTGTCAGGTCGGTTCATTTGGACATGGAGAATACGTTCATGTGGGGAAGTGACATCAAGAGTTTCATATGACATAGTATATCTTGCTTTTTCAGAAAATTTTCTACTGGATACTACTCCAGCTAATGACTGAACTGGAATTTTTGGTGCTGTCCTGGTCACCACATGACCTAATAATAAATTAATAATTTGTAAGTTATATTTAAACATCAACAAAATTTGAAATATGTGATGAATTTAAACAGAGTACAGACAGCATTTAAGTAGCTGATGTTGGTGCTGTTCCAATTACCAATATATATATACATACATACATACATATACATAATTGTGTACATAACATAGATAGATACAAGCACCAAAGAGATATACTCTTTTGTTAACTTTTCAATGGGAAAATATTGGTAAGCTTTAAGGAATGCTGAAGAATGAAACTGGTGCTGTTCAATTAAAACAGAGAATTTACAGATTACTAAAGGGGTTTTCACTGTGTTATCCACAAGAAGTATTCTTCTTGTATCTTTATGTACACACACAAACATATATGTATTATATATATACATATATATGTCAATAAAATTACAAACATAAACATCTTAGATAAAATGTTAGTCCATTCGTCATCAAAACAAAATGAGTGAACCACCTACTATGTATTGGAAATTCAGTCTACTAAAACAGTAAACTGAAAACAGGGCTTGTCTATCTATTGTTCAGCTTAGAAATCAGAAATGGAGGCTTTAAGATTAGAGATAGTATAAGCTCTGAAAAACCAAAACACAGACTAAACTATTTATAAGTATGCTATTTACTTCTAGAATATTCTACTAGATAATGTGGCTTGAGTTGGCAATATTTTTATTCTATTTAGCACATTAAAACTGTGGACAAACTGTTTAACTAGCTAGTAGGAAATTCACAAATATACTTGTGTTCTTTTTAAGAAGGCATGGAGTTCAGTTTATACATGTAGTAATGAGCTATCAGTTCATATTCTTCACTAATGCTTTATTCAAATTAGTTCAGGTATAAAAGAAAAATGTTATCTTGGTCTTTATTGTTATATGCTTCTTATTTAAGTTGCTTCAGTAAACTGCAAACTTCTTTCTGTTGTTTTATTATACATACAAGTATATCAATTACGGTGAGGATTTAACCCTATGTGCATGGATTGGGGTCAAACTGCACATGCCACAACCTTCTTCAAAGTGCCATTCAACATGGTATTATAAATTTAATGTCAGAGTTGTCAGCTATCCATATTACTCTATGTTGTTGATTAGTGGTAGTTAATGGTAGAGGAGAGAAAAAAACAGATACAATATATAGGGATAATGAACACAAACTTAGATATGCAATTAGGAGGTTATATAGGGTATGCTAAGTGTACGATGAACAAAAATATCTTTATTCTTCATTCCTACTTGTCAGTCAGAATCAAACTCATCTCATCAATTCATATATATCATGAGTACAAATACTTTATTAAGACATCTGATTTTTTTATGCACAACAGATTTGTACTGTTGACTAAATACTAAATGCTTCTTACATTTCATCAAGATACATGTAGTAAATTCAAAATTATAGTCAACATTATCGAGTCGAGTCCAATAGACAGACTCCATGCACATTCAGTTAATTTGTCCAATTATACTCCCAAGTTAATTACCATGATAAAAGTAGTAATGTAACCCATGAACATAAAAAAAAACACAATGTCAGACAAAATCACACTACAACCTTTCACATCCATATATCTATCCAACAAATATTTAAATGAATTGTAACTAATAGCATGTAATGCATTGTTTGGCAAAACATTCTAAAAACTATATTTATCAGTGTTCTGATTCCAAAGTCTTGATGATAATAATACCTTTACAAGACATGATTCTTAACCTTTGCTCTCTTGTACATCTTACAAAGATGTATATTAGTACAACAAGTAAACATTAGTAGAATCAACTTTAATCCTGACAGATAAACCAATTTTTTCATATACTAACATAGTTTGCAATGAAAATGTATTTTAACTTTTGGAATAGCTAACAGTTTTCTTTACAGCATCCTTAACAAGATTATTACTATTTAATCAGATATTTTGGGACAATATAAAATGTCATAAACACATAAAATTTATGTTCTGAAACCTGATTTGAGTAAAAAATATAAACTGTGGTTTCATATAAATACTTGTAGCAGCTGATGTATTTGTAAAAATTGTCTTTCCAAACTATTCTACTTTCCATTCTGATTATTTTGTATTTTAATACGACATTTTCAACCAAAACTTAAAAGCAGCAAATTACAATATAAGGAAAACTTTATCCTGATATGGAATAATAACATTTAAAAATAACTGTCAGTGAACAAACTTATATCTAGATGCTATACATACATAAATCAGATAGCTTGTTACATAGCTAATATAATTTAAGCATATCACCTCAACGGAAGAAACTAACTAGCACTTGAAACAAGATTTTAAAGTGGCATAGAGCTTGTACAAGCCAGTATTTGTTTAGTGATTAACATGTTACTTATCTTAAGACACATATGTAGTCTAAGCTTTCTCCATGAAAGGACAGTTTTTAAAATGTACAAAATCACTATTATAGTAAGAAAATATTTTATTGATAAATACAACACACAGTGTAAAAGAAGTATAGCTTATACTGGTCATGGTGAAATATTTTTTTCTAAATAAAACATAGCAACTCTTTGGGTGCCATTTCAACTAAACCACACTGTTTAATCTGATTATGGTCAAGTTTCTTTTTCTACCAGAAAAATTATAAGTTTTCTGTAATAATACTCCAAAAAAACATCTAATAAATACTAAGAATATCCAAGTTAGGTATACAATGTTATGTCTTATTCAACTTAGTAAGTTTTACTTTAGCTGTATTCTAAGTCATATAAATCATATATAAAGTAAAATAACAGATATCACAATGGACATCTGCTTGCCCATTATAATTGCAAAATTTAACTTTAAATGGTATTTAACCCTGATAAATATAAACTGTTATATTTATAATATCTTCAATATGCATGGTCAGTTTCCAAAGTATATGTATAATTATAATTAAAACAACAGGTTTCTTTTAAAGATTGTTTCAGGTATTGTGTTGACATGTTGAACAGTTTCCTACAATCTGATCCAAACTTTCATCTGGTTTTAGAACCAACACTTCAGGTTCTGTGCTAGGCTCATCAACACAAAGTGAAATGTCATCACTAAAACCAGACAGAAGCTATTCAACAAAACATTCAACAGTACTTTTTGAAAAACTATAGTATCGTAGATGGATGTAAAAATGTAACATATCCATTAAAAAATCAGTAGCTTTGAAAACTCAGCTGAGGTAGTACAAATTATACCCAAGCATAAAAAGTTTGTTCAATTTTTGGAGGTATAGAGAGAAAGCAAATTAATAATTGTTTTGATACACAACTAAGATTTCTCCTTTCCTGAATTTTGATGTTCCACTAATAATATAAATTTTAACTTTAAAACTCCACTAAACTTTTCAAGAAAAAGAAAAAGGAAGTGAATATATGTGTGTGTACATTAATGCCTTTAATGAATAGTATTTTGCTAAACTTAACAAAATGCATTGCAGTATATGGTAGAAGTGGTACTGAACATAAATTATATATCATTCTTTTGCATTTAATTTTTTATTTCAATCATCATATTTTAAATTTCAAATCAAATTTATGATGTTGCATATACTGACCACAAAGACTCTGTTAACTTAAAAAGTTAAACCTAATCATGTATATTTACAAGTTAAAGTTAACCAAACGGTAGTTCGCAATTTTTAGTATTAATTAAGTACATGAAACGCATGAGTTGAACATCACTCTATGTTTACAAACTGTTCACCGAACAATAACATTAAGAAAATGACCTTTCATCGTCCTCTGGAGTAAACTTTGTCAAGAATATAATTATATACATTATCCTTTTATTAAGTCTTAGCATCAAGAATATACATTTCTTTGCTAATGCTCACACACACGCCCCATATCTTACATTTTTATTCAAAGTATCAAAAAAAGTAGAAAATTCTTACGTGTCAAGCCACAGATCACACTAGCAACCATTGTATTTTCTAAACTAAATTTCCTTTCTCCTCAAATCTGTCTGTACGTTGAAAAAACAGCTGGCGTTTGGAGATTTCTTTACCGCTAGATGTCGTAATACTCATGCTGGATTAGATAAGAAACGAAGTGTGGTTGGCGAATAAAAATAATTCAGTAGGTGATTAAACGAATAGTAAATCTTGTAATGAAAGCCTTGTTCGACTATGTAACATCAGTAAACAACAAACATAGCTACAGAAACAGTCAACCCATTGGTGGGTTCGTTAAGTCTAGGTCTGACCGAGAAAGTTAGGAAAATGTTATATGAAAATAAAAAAAAGAAAGATAATAAATTAAAAGGATAGTATATACAGGAGGATTGTTGGGTACAAACCACAACTGCATTTTTATGATGACGAAAAATTAAATCTTAAGCTTTAAAAACTTCTGTACTTGCGTTATAGTTATGTATTCATAACCTCTTTATTTTATTAATGTGGCAGTGTTTCTACAATTCGAAATAGACTTTGATAGGACCATGTATTGGGTTGCTTTCAAAAGGTAGAACTTCTGTAAGGGTAAAAGAAGCTCTACTGAAAGTGTACGATTATCGACGGGTATTAAGAATCATGAATTACCTATTTTATTAATCTACGCGTTTTCTAAATATAAATGTTAATTTCGATTAATAAATCTTTGATAGAAATAAAGGATAAATATCACTTAACGCATCTGCTTTTTCAAATATTAGTGTTAACTACTTCTTCACCAAAGAACTGCGGTTACAATAAATTTCTTAGAATGTTGTAGGCTTTTAATTTTTAGAATCTTTATTTCAAAGTTTTGTGGCTGAAGGTAATCCAATTACTGATGCTAGTGCGCTTGTTTGTTAGGGAGCCGTCAATTTTTGTGTTGTCTCAGAAAATGTTGTAGATGACTATCATAAACATTAGTGAGATTATGGGATAAGATTTATACCAGACATTCTGGTGATGCTTTTCATACAGTAGTACCATAACACAAGAGACATAATAGCATGATAATAGGACTAAAGTACACACAATATGGTTCCCCTCTATTCCTTGAATTACAAACAAGTTGCAACAATTAACCCAAAAAGATTTGGTAGAGGGTGAAACAGAAACGAAAAATAACAAAATTAAGTAAATAATAGAAAGATACAAGAAAAATTAATAATCTTGACATTTACATAGGAATTATTGGTTTTGAAGATTTGGTGGGTGCTGGCAGAGGGTGTTTGGTAGCATGCCATCTTTCATTCTTCTGGATCGCATCTATCTTTCAGTTTTCTGGTAGGGAAAGTAATGAATGTGGAAGCTAAGAAATGGGGTTGATATACCCATTCACTTAGGAAAAAAGTAGTTATCAACTGTTGATGACTGTCAGCTCTAAAAGCCAAGAATCCAGTATGTAACCAATTTGATTCTCAGCCCAGCATTTTTAGAAAGAAAAGGCTATCCTAAAAACAACTGACGCAACTACTGACACGTATACTACTTGATTTTCCTCCCGCAGTTGGTAAGCTGTCTCATGAACCTGATGATATTTGCAGACCAGATACAATTACACTCTACAGGGTGAATGCCGTCAGGCAGAGCACTTTCCTGCGGGATCCTAGAACACGTAATACTACAACTTGAAGATGAATGTAATGCCATGTACTGAACGGATTATCGATATTACAAGCCACCACTCCAGGGATGCGTTCATAATTATGCACAAGTGACACTGGTAGGCTAATTACTCGTTCGAAAATAGTCCGTGCGTTTTATGCGCTAACCACCACCTTGTTCGAAAACGTTAGTTTTCTCACTATCCACACTGAGTGGTCCTGAAAAGGAGTAGTAGTCAGAATAGCTTCGGCAGCATTTAACAGATAGTTTTAAATTATTAGTTCGGAATGGAAGAAGAAGTCGAAGACGTACCTGACCTTCCCAGGTCCACAAAGACCTAAAACCCGGTGCCGACCGACCACATTGAGTTATTTAACGGGTTGCACGAAGTGAGAAGGCAGTTTGATAAATTTTACGATTAGTATTTCAAGAAATAAATAACTGTTGAAGACTTCCACTAAATTAAATACAAATTTATATTCATAAAGATACATTTCTTAATAAAATTATTTAATTTCTATCAAATTGTTTTCTAAGTATTCAATAGGAATTCGTTTAAAAAAATAGCATATTTCAATGCGTATGTGAACGATTCCATTAGCGATGGAGTTAGGGGTTCACCATTTGTTAGGTGTGATGGGTGCAACGAGTGGGCTTTATTTGGGAATTCGGGACTAGTACTTCTAAGGAAGCTAACAGCGAAGATGTGCAATTTGTTTGTAGAGTTTGCAGGATGGTGAAGTTGGTGGCTACCCTAATTAAAGTAGAGGCAAAAGATAAAGAGAAGTGTAAACTGTAAGAAATAACAACAAGATTTCAAGAGGAACTTAAGCTATTACATGCAAGGGATACATAAGTTAACAATGACTTTTAGCAAGTTAAAAACAGTACTATTAGGGCTAAAAGTAGTCGATCTAGTTGCTCATGAGCATGTTCGATTGAGCAACAGATTTCAGCCCTTGACTTGCGCAGATGAGGAACTAACTATTGGAGGGAATGAAAACAAATTGGGCAGAGAAGGGCGTGAATGATAAAGTTAAGGAGGTTATAGGTGATTCTTTGACAAGGCATATGGAGAGGATAGTCTGTAGGGTAAATAGGGAGAAAATAATTATATTATGTTACCATGGGGCACAGATGAAGGATATAACTGACAGAACAAGAGATATAATAAAGGGGCTAGCAATAATGTAGTTTTTTGTTGTATATGGAGGAGCTAATGATGTAGGGAAATGTAGATCTGGGGAGCTAATTGATGTGCACAATGGGTTGACAAAGGCATTTAAAGAAAAGAGCCATAAATTACCTGGGATACTGCAGATAATTAATTGTGGGGATGAAATTATAAGTAGATCACTAGGGCTGAATGCTAGGCTTAGGTTAATATGTAAGAATGAGCAGATTGGCTGTTTGGACTTCTGGGGTCAGTTTAATGGGAGAAGGGAGCTTTTGGAATGAATAATGTACATTTAAATATGGTAGGGGCTGGCTTATTTGTAAAGGCTATTGACTCAGCTGTAAAGAAAGATTTAAACTAGGATTAGATAGTGGTGAGGGCTGGGATAAACTAAATGTCAGTTGGTTGGTGTTTTATGGCGCACAGCAGCTAGGCTATCTGCGCCAAACAACCGGTAAAAGCAATGAAAATAGATTAAAGTAAAATGTAAAAAAAACAGCGAGTTAAAAATCAATAGATGTCGGTAAAAGATTTATATAGAATTAAAAAGACGTATAGTGTGTAAAAAATTAAAAATACAATCTTGTCGGACAGTGT
>NW_013671281.1:0-3990 GCF_000517525.1 Limulus polyphemus
TAAATAATTTAAAGAACACTCGAAGAAATAGGTTTTAAACGGTAAATAATTTAAAGAACATTTTAGGCAAATAAGTGTTAAACAGTAAATAATTGAAGGAACATTTATGTTTTCACGTCAACTAACACTGAACATTCTGTCATGAAATTTATATAATGACTTTGAAATGTTTGTAAAAGTAATGACAATTTTCGTACGTAATTCAAAACCATTTTACGAAACAATGTCCAGTTTAAGAGATTGATTTCTTATTAAATATTTTCACAAACCAAACAAGATATAGGACTGAAATAAAGACAACAGTTTGTTTGTAATTAAGCACAAAACTACACAGTAAATTATCTGTGATCTGCCCACCACGGGTATCGAAACCCGCTTTCTCGCGTTGTAAGTTCGCAGACATACCACTGTACCACCTGCAGGCGAATTTTGTACGAAGCCCTCAAACTGAATAAATAAAATAAATAAATAAAATAAATAAGTCAAGTACAATTCAATATTATTTACTGACTAAAGAACCCGGCATGGCTGGATGGTTAGGGCGCTCGACTCGCAATCTGAGGGTCGCAGGTTCGAATCCCCGTCACACCAAATATGCTCACCCTTTCAGCCATGGGGGCGTTATAAAGTAACGATCAATCCCACTATTCGTTGGTAAAAGAGTAGCTGAAGAGTTGGTGGTGGGTGGTGATAACTAGCTGCCTTCCCTCTAGTCTTACACTGCTAAATTAGGGACGACTAGCGCAGATAGCCCTCGTGTAGCTTTGCGCGAAATTCTGAACAAACAAACAATACTAACAAAAGTTTGAATAATAGACAAACACAAGCGATGGGTAGATAATACACAAAATGCTAATAATAAGTAATGTTTTTTTTTTGTTGTTAAATGGCTGATCAAAAATTTATCAAATAATATGCGGTAAAAACATCTTAATAAAAATGACAAAATAATAGATTTATACGAAACGACTAAAATCGCTGTTGTCATGGTGACAGTTGAAAACATACGTTCTTCAATGCGACATCTAGTTTTTGATTAACGTTTTTATTTATTTCTTCCATATGTGCGGCAATATTTGTTTAAGATCTGGTTGTGACAAATTAACAGCAGTGAACCATGGTAAAGAAACCCTGCTGGGTTACGATCGCTTTCCTTTCGATGTTAAAATGAATATAACTATTTAGCTGACTGGTTGAATTGAGATTGATAAATAGAAAGGTGAAGTAAAGTAAATGCTGTTTAGCGAAACCGCAGTGTTAATTACCGCGACGATTGTAACCTACTGTAATTATAATGGACAGTTGTTTTAATACACAATAAGGCTAATCTAATAGATTAATAAAATAACTAACGCATACCTGATGACCAAACCCAAATACAACAAGTACGTTTTCATGATAGTCCCAGTAGTTTTCGACTAAAGTCGCTGTATGCTGAGTGTACAAGGTATTTCTCTGTACGTGTACTTCTTCATGATCTTTGACCCCCTCTTTACCTGTATTGGAGGGCGGATTTGTTGCTCTGTGATAACGAAATTTGTCTTAAAAAGATATTTATACGTAAGTAGTGCGATACAGTTAATCAATATTATGTAAACGACAAGAAAGATAACTTTAAAAAATTAGTCTTCGTATGATGTTTTTTTTTTTACTTGTTCAAGGAATTGATATGATATGATGTTGGTTTTCTGGGGGGGGGGGGTTTCCGGAACCAGAAATGTCGCGTATCTGTTTCTCTTATTTAGCGATCTGTCGAAGGAAAACTTTTTTTTTTTAAATTTGGATCACGTAACTAGAAACTGACAGCCCGGCATGGCCAGGTGGTTAGGGCACTCGACTCGCAAATTAAACCATTAATTTGTTTATGTTTCTAATGAATCTTTGGAATTGCCAAAAAAAAAAAAAAAAAAGCTGACAAATGCCTAAAATGGCGAATAATTCTTTACCTGAACTAATTACTTTTGTATGAAAGTGTAGCCATGACAAACTTTATTACTGGGACAACAGGTTGGATGACGTAACAAGTTGTTAAAGAGACTAAAAATGTAATGTATTTACTGTCAAGACCGGAAAGACTTTGTCATATAGCTTTTTATAGGAAAAAAAAACAATGAGTAAAACAAGTCTGTGATATGTCTGTATTAAAAATGTCTCTGAAGATAATGTTGTTTTTTTCATTCATATGTCGTTTAATTATGCAAACTGGAATTATAACTACGCGTTTCTTATTGTCTTACACAGGCCTGCGAATTTAAACTTCATAAAAGTTGTTTTGGTTTTAATAACGGATTTTCCATAATTCAGCTATGCAGATTTCGAAAATAATATTCTTCACAATATTTTTCACAAATCGAGAAGGAAAAAAAAATTCGTACTTAGATCAAATTATTATTTCCTTTACCACAATGAAAATTTTTGATTATTATGTTTGTTATGTTTGGGTTCTAGAATATGATAAGACTTTCACGTCGCGATTGGTCTAGAGAAATCTATAACCAGTGGTTGTCAACATTTTAAGCATAACAGAATGTGATCCGATTTCAATGAAAATGAATCTCTTATGTAAAAAAGTACATATGATGTTTTGTAAAAAATCTGTACGTGATGGAGAAAAATGGATATCATTTTCGGATTCAATATACAGGAATTACAGTAAAACATGTAAAAAGTTTAAAACCGTAAAATCATCGCAGGCCTGTTTTATCAGTAAAGCGTAATAAGCAGATTTAGAAATGTTTATATTATATTTTCCATTGGGTTATTGGCAATGTTACTGGGTCTACATTTAAAATTTCAATATTACCTAGATTACAATGTGACATTTCATTTTTAATTTGTGTCCGAATTTCAGTCTTGTACTTTTATATAGATTGAAGTTGGAAAAACTGTAACAAGACTCAAAACATTACAGTTTGATGTTTCTCTTATTGGTTGTTGGACCATTTGGGCCAGTGACATTTGTCTCGCTCTCTCTCTCTTTTTATAGAGCCAGTGAAGGTTATACTTAACTGTATAATTTAGCTGACTCAGAGAAATAGAACCAGGAAGATTTGTTTGTTTGTTTTGAATTTCGCGCAAAGCTACACGAGGGCTATCTGCGCTAGCCGTCTTTAATTTAGCAGTGAAAGACTAGAGGGAAGGCAGCTACATATCACCACCCACAGCCAACTCTTGGCCTACTCTTTTATCAACGAATAGTGGGATTGACCGTCACTTTATAACGCCCGCACGGCTGAAAGGGCGAGCATGTTTGGTGTGACGGGGATTTGAACCCGCGACCCTCGGATTGCGAGTCAGATTGAATTATAAAAAGTTATACAAATAAACTTCAAATGCGTTTGTATAAAATAAAAACAGAAAAAATGACTCTTGTACACAACAAGCATGTACGTCTTGTGCTGGAAGAATAAGACAGTTATAGTCTTTATTATATTGACGTCACAGAGTTTGTGGATCTACAAGAGGATATATATGTGTACGAACATAAAAATATTCAGCAAGAGCTAGAAGAAACCCAATTCTCCACTTTGACTTAATCTTCTTGAAGGTATATACGTCAACGTTCATGAAACAACAAGACAATTTAAAGTTTGCAAATGTCTGTCTGTGGCAGCTGCTTAAATTTATTAACTTTATACATCAGTTCAGCATTTGATTGAGATGTAAGCAAGTTCAGTAGAAGACTAGCCTATTACCAGTTAGGGTTTTAGTACATATACTAATTTATGTATATTCCCTTTGGCATTCTTCAGAATTTTGACTTTTTTTTATTCTGCTACTATCATTTAAAAAATAATTATTAAACTTACATCGATCACTAGTGTATGGAATATGTAGTTTCATTTCTGATAAAGGAACGTCTACACACACACACACACAGACACAGTCAAATTCGATGACGAGGAACTCACTTTGAGACTAATAATAATAAATGTACATTTGCTGTTATGTTAAACTTATATTAAAGTTTTTCTTCATTACCCATTCAAG
>NW_013671281.1:4990-6135 GCF_000517525.1 Limulus polyphemus
TTAAACATGTGTTTATATTATATCGTTGTAAATTTAAACATGTGTTTATATTATATCGTTGTAAATCTTAAACATGTGTTTATATTATATCGTTGTAAATCTTAAACATGTGTTTATATTATATCGTTGTAAATCTTAAACATGTGTTTATATTATATCGTTGTAAATCTTAAACATGTGTTTATATTATATCGTTGTAAATCTTAAATAGTTTATTTTTACCCGATAGAACAGCAGTAAGTTTACAGACTTACAACACTAAAATTTGGGGTCCGGTTCCTTCGGTAGACACAGCATATAACCCATTGTAGCCTAAAATAAAACAAAACAAAGTATTTTATGCGATAATGTTTTGTAACATGATAAATACTAGTTTCTCGTTGTTTGTATTTCTTGTATATGTATCGCTCGTGCGTTTTTCATTATTATTTTCATTGTTGTATTATTGATATATAAAATTATAATGCTTAGAACAACAGTTGTAAAATAGTGTAATGTTATAAATGAGTATAATAAAGTTGTGACCATCGGATATCAGTCGTTGTTTATGGTTAGAGTTCTCTACGACAACTCAATAAGCCTCATTATGAATGAGTCACTAATTAGAAGTGTGTGCATATTATAATTAGGCTTAGGCGTTCGTACGGTTAAGAGCAACGTAGAATAGTTATTTACGATTTGTACAAGTTTTATTAGTTAACAGAATAATCAAGAGATGGAAGCACTTTATAGATTCAGCTACAGAAAGCACGTGCCTTCATTAATATGACGGATCATGCATCGCCTTTTCCTATATCCGACAATTTATGTGATGTTGCTATGTAAAAAACTTTCACTGGTGAATATGAGATGACTACCAGAGTAGTCAGAAATAAAGGTTTTTTTTTGATTTATCGAAAGTTATAAACTCTAGCACTTTTACAGTTTTAACAAATTCAATTATAAGTTAAGAAAGTTTCTAAAAATCCAACAAAACAACTTGCTGAAATGGAAATAAATACGTCCCTTTGTTTCAGAATAGTCGGGACTCCAACTAGGCCTAGGTTATTCGAAAGATTCCGGGTTTCTATCTAGGCCCTTTTGTTTTTAATTCTCATTTTTCTGAAACATTGCTCATGTAGGAGGCCCCGGCATGGCCAGGTGGT
>NW_013671281.1:6334-9079 GCF_000517525.1 Limulus polyphemus
AAGAGCTGGCGGTGGGTGTTGATGACTAGCTGCCTTTCCTCTAGTCTTTCACTGCTAAATTAAAGACGGCTAGCGCAGATAGCCCTCGTGTAGCTTTGCGCGAAATTCAAACCAAACCTCATGTAGAAATTACTCGAAAAATTTAGTCCTAGTCTCTTGATAAACGGTTCTCCATCTAAACACCATGCCAAATAACTACCATTATCGTAAAAGCTTATGACACTTAATTACCTAAAATTAACCATCAAAACATTAGCTAAAATTAGCCATTATTTTGAAATCTGCCAAACGTTGGACAGAAGAGGACACTTTGAAAGTTTGGAAATTGATATCTAAATAAATGTAATGTTGTCCCGTAATAGAGGATCTAAACTTCATGTAAGCAAAAAAAAAGTTAGGCAAATTCAATTAAAAATTTAAATCTTAGCATTTTTGATAGGTGGAGCCATGGGTGTTTTGTAAGAATGGTGGTAAAATCCTAAAGGCCTGGTGGTTAGAGCAATCCGAGTGTCGCGGGTTCGAATCCCTGTCACATCGAACACGTTCGCCCATTTAGCTGTGGGGACATTGTAATGTGACGGTCAATCCCATGAGTTGGCAGTAGGTATTTTTGACGAGTTCCTTTTCTCTCTAGTATGCCAGTTTAAAATTAAGGACGGATAGTGCTTATCGTCCGTGTGTAACTTTGTTTAAATATCCGAAACAAACAAATATTTTAAAAAGGTGGATTTGTTTAATTGTTACAGAGTCATAAAACTTTTTATGTGTATGAAATTTGTTTGTTTAATCTTCGATTTTAAAATCTGTTTATGTAATTTCAAGATTGGTTGGCGGTTCTTTTGTTTAAAGGGTACGTATTTTGATTGGTTGGCGGTTCTTTTGTTTAATTGGTACGTGTTGTGATTGGTTGGCGGTTTTTTTTTGGTTTATCGGCTACGTGTTTTGATTGGTTGGTGGTTTAACGATTATGTTTTATTATATTGCACTTTTGTTTTTTGTGATGTTTAGAAAGTCTTCAAGCTTCACAACATTTTTACTGTAACAGGATTATTGAATGGTAACATCAAGTCTAGTCTCAAATGTTTTAATAACATTTGTTAAAACATATTCAACAAACGTCAAACTTTCTTATATATAAGTTTGAGCAACTTTTGTAGTAGAAGTTAGATTTTATTAAATGAGAAAATTATTTAAAAGCACTTATAATTGTCTGTTTGTTGTTAAGCACAAAGCTACACTGTGCTGTGCCCACTACGGGTATAGAAACCCGTATATTAATATAACGAGTCTTCAGACGTACTGCCGAGCCACCTGGGGGCAGCACTTCATAAATAACAGTAAATTTTTCCTATTTTGTTCGGTCCATTATTGTCTTTTGTAATTAACTCAGAACAAATAACTTAGCGTTCTACGGTTTAGTTGGCAAGTTTTAAATTATTATTTTTCTACCCGAACCTTTTCAAGCACTTCATTCAATTTTTTTCATTACAAATGTTTTTTTCAGACCAGTACAACGTTTTCCCTGGTGGCCTATTATTTGGGATTATTATAGTTCCGAAGTTCAAACCAATTTTAGACATTTATTTTTCTTTAAGACCTATTATTTTGAGTTAACGGTTTAACTCTTCCCAGGGGAAGGAGGTCTTTCAGTGGGTGAACGAAACTGAATTTTGATTAACTCCGCTATTAATTAACAAGCACAAACTGAATCAATGAACGTAGCTGCCTTTATATTCTTCGTGTTTAAACCATTATCTCAAGCAAAGAATCCTTAGAAAGCCACATTGTCTGAGTATTTATTAAAGTTGTTTAGTTCACTCACGAGAAGTTTGTCTATTAAAGTAAATACTAGCTAACAAAATCTTAAGAAACACGTAAGGAAGACTGCCTCATCTTGTTTGTTTGTTTGTAATTATGCACAAAGCTACACAATGGGCTATCTGTGCTCTGCCTACCACGGGTATCGAAACCCGGTTTCTAGCGTTGTAAGTCCGCAGACATGCCGCTGTGCCACTAGGGGGCTCTCATCTTGTAGCACAATTACTTTTGAATTTGAAGTAAAAAATTGAAGACAATCGCATCAGAAATTCTGCCAGTTGTTGGTGTTGATATATAATTAATTGGGGCGCGGTTGACCCTGTGACCTTCATGGCTCAATAGTAAGTCCGAAGGCTTATAACGTTAAAAACCGGCTTTCAATACTCATGGTGAGCACAGCACATATAGCCAATTGTGTAGCCTCGCGCTCAACAACAAACAATCAAACAAACGAACAGCTGACCTTGTGGTAGAGTTTTGGGTTTCGGAGCCGGCGAGCTGGGTTCGAATCTGTGTGATACCGCAGAATATTACCTGCTTTTTAAGTCATGGGTTCGTTATGACTGACACTCATTCCTTTCATATGGATCTTGACTGGCTGCCTTCCTTCTGGCCAGTAGTTCAAAATTGGGGACAGTGGCAGATATCCTTAGTAGCTTTGCCATAAATATAGGTCCCCTGGTTGGACGGCTGTAAGATTAGGTACTTACAACGTTAAAATCCGGGGTTAGGTACCCCGCGATGGACACAGCAAATAGCACAAAGTAGCTTTTCTGTAAAACAAACAAACCATGAATATAAATTATAAATATATACATTTATTGAAAGAAAATGAAAAACAGATTTAAGAAAAAAAATCAAGTTGACCAAAAACATGTGGGTAAAGTTAAAATTTTTGTTTGTTTTTTGAATTTCGCGCAAAGCTAC
>NW_013671281.1:9629-12787 GCF_000517525.1 Limulus polyphemus
CTTGGGCTACTCTTTTACCAACGAATAGTGGGACTGACCGTCACATTATAACGTCCCCACGGCTGAAAGGACGAGCATGTTTGGTGTGACGAGGATTCGAACCCGCGACCCGCAGATTGCGAGTCGAGCGCCCTAACCACCTGGCCTATAAAGTTAAAGAGTGCCAACTTTCATGTATATTTCAGTTAACCAAGTCTAAACTAATCAGATATGGTTACTGGGTAAAATTTCTATGGTTGTATTTCTGATTTAGCGTTTTGGATTACTATTATTTTTTTTTTAAAACAATAAAACTATATTTTAAACACAACTGATGTAGTTTTCCCCGAAGCTAATAGCTCACAGTCTACAAGTTATATTTTCGACTACTCACGCTAGATTAAATAATAAACTTTTTTTTTTTACAGAATTCGAACCTTAATCTAGAGATACCGAGTTTATTTAATAAATTACCTTCTTCGTCTCCCAGCATTCAGGTCATCTAAGGTTACGTGTTATTTATTCCTTGAAGCGCACTGTGGTCGCGAGTATAATAAACGTTTTATCCTTGTATAGAAAGAACAAAACACCAGACCAAATCACGATCGTCGAAACACTCTGATATCAAAGTAATTTAGCTTTCAGATTGAGAAAACATTTTTTTTTTAAACTTGAATAATTTCAGTCTTTACAATTTAAAGTAGCTTAGGGTGAACGAGTACGAGAATGTGTGGAGTTTGATGATTAAATTCCTTGGAGCGTGAGTAAGGTAATTGTCTAAACTTTCAATTTCCGAGTTACTTAGTTGAACAGTTTTCCCGCTTGAGGGTTATGTCCTTATTCCGACTATAAACTTTTCTACCAAGTCATGAAGTCGCTGTCTAAAATAGAAATAACTCATTTACATTCAAAATATGAAGTTTATCAACGTAGTAAGTTATTATTACATTTAACTTTATAGGATTAAGACGAATCTTTGTTATACACGTAAAAATTATGGATTGTGTTATGAAATTAGGCTACATTTCCTTGACGAGAATAATCTGTTTACAGGATATATGAGATCTAAAAATGGATGTGCAAATGTAATCCCTTCTTCTAAAACAATGTTAACTTTAATTTTTGATAGTTAATTTAAGGTTCGTATTACACCTTTTAGTATGTTTGCAAGAATGTTGATAATGTTGCATTATTCTCATATTCCGACACGTATATTTTATAAAGACCGAGTTAAGAAAAGTGTAAAATACAAAACGCGCACACAGTATTTATTTCGTGATCAAAATCTGTATCTCTTCCACAGTCATCACAAAACGTGCACACAATATTTATTTAGTGATCAAAATCTGCAGCTCCTCCACAGTCATCACAAAACGCGCACACAATATTTATTTCGTAATCAAAATCTGCAGCTCCTCCACAGTCATCACTAAACGCGCACACAGTATTTATTTCGTGATCCAAATCCGCAGCTCCTCCACAGTCATCACTATTGGGATGGACGAGATGGCTAGCTATACCAGCACGAAGGTTTGATACCAATACTGGGCCAGGTGTGGCCTAGTGGTTAACGTGATTATATTGTGAATTCGAGGATCCATGATTTGTGGTCCTTTGGGGATATAGGTGCGCTATAAAAATGAAGGTTGAACACCATTATTTGTTCAGACAAGAACAGCTCAGGTGGGTGCTGTTGATCTACTGCAAGAATTAATGGCGGGTGCTGTTGACCTCCTGAAGGAATTGATGGTGGGTGCTGTTGACATACTTTTGAAATTGATGGTGGGTACCGTTGACCTACTCCAGGAATTGATGGTGGGTGCTGTGGACATACTGCAGAAATTGATGGTGGGTGCTGTTGACATACTGTAGAAATTGATGGTGGGTACCGTTGACCTACTCCAGGAATTGATGGTGGGTGCTGTTGACATACTGCAGAAATTGATGGTGGGTGCTGTTGACCTACTCCAGGAATTGATGGTGGGTGCTGTTGACATACTGTAGAAATTGATGGTGGGTACCGTTGACCTACTCCAGGAATTGATGGTGGGTGCTGTTGAATTACAGCAAGAATTGATGGTGGGTGCTGTTGACATAGAGCAGGAATTGATGGTGGGTACTGTTGAATTACAGCAGGAATGGACGTGGGTGCTGTTGACATACTGCAAGAATTGATGGTGAGTACTATTGACCTATTGCCTTCTCTCAAGTCTAATACAATCTAACCCAATCTAACCTATCAAATCTAATCTAATTGGTGTTCTGTACTAGGACAGGTCCGCGGCTCAGACTTCCATCTACAACGCCTGATACTGAACTTTTTCCACAGTAAAGTGACCTTCTCCATTGGCTCAGATTTCCATCTACAACGCCTGATACTGAGCTCTTTCCACGGTAAAGTGACCTTCTCCATTGGCTCAGATTTCCCTCTACAACGCCTGATACTGAGCTCTTTCCACGGTAAAGTGACCTTCTCCATTGGCTCAGATTTCCCTCTACAACGCCTGATACTGAACTCTTTCCACAGTAAAGTGACCTTCTCCATTGGCTCAGATTTCCCTCTACTACGCCTGATACTGAACTCTTTCCACAGTAAAGTGACCTTCTCCATTGGCTCAGATTTCCCTCTACAACGCCTGATACTGAGCTCTTTCCACAGTAAAGTGACCTTCTCCATTGGCTCAGATTTCCCTCTACAACGCCTGATACTGAACTCTTTCCACAGTAAAGTGACCTTCTCCATTGGCTCAGATTTCCATCTACAACGCCTGATACTGAGCTCTTTTCACAGTAAAGTGACCTTCTCCATTCTTCTCCACACACCTTCATCTTAAAACACTGCAAGTGCCTTACATCTTCAATCCTTAATGTCCCTCTTTTCTGTTAGTTTAAAATTAGGGAAGATTACACTCAGGTAACCCCAATATACCTTTATATACAGGTAACCCCAGTATACCTTTAAACACAAGTAACCCCAGTATACCTTTATGCTAAATTTTGAAACAAATAATCATAAATCAGCAACATAACGACAGAGCAAAGACTGTAATATAGTGGTTAAAAACAGGTACTGTAACATTGTGGTTAAAAACAGGTACTGTAACATAGTGGTTAAAAACAGGTACTGTAACATAGTGGTTAAAAACAGGTACTGTAGCATAGTGGTTAAAAACAGGTAC
>NW_013671281.1:13545-14741 GCF_000517525.1 Limulus polyphemus
AGGTACTGTAACATAGTGATTAAAACAGGCACTGTAACATAGTGGTTAAAACAGGTACTGTAACACAGTGGTTAACAACAGGTACTGTAACATAGTGGTTAAAAACAGGTACTGTAACATAGTGGTTAAGAATAGGTACTGTAACATAGTGGTTAAGAATAGGTACTGTAACATAGTGGTTAAAACAGGAACTGTAACATAGTGGTTAAAAACAGGTACTGTAACATAGTGGTTAAAACAGGTACTGTAACATAGTGGTTAACAACAGGTACTGTAACATAGTGGTTAAAAACAGGTACTGTAACCAAACAAGAATATATATCTGAAATTTGCTATTGGTAATAAATACAGGGAAGTATCTTCCTAATGATGCCTCGTTCAGTGGTTCTCAAAATTATTGTTTGCAGTTTTCACTTAGCTTATACACAAGTGTATTCATAGCTTTACAATAAGCGTATTTATAGCTTTAGAAGTGTATTCATAGCTTTACCACAAGTGTATTCATAGCTTTACAACAAGTGTATTCATAGCTTTACAATAAGTGTATTCATAGCTTGACAACAAGTGTATTCATAGCTTTACAACAAGTGTATTCATAGCTTTACAATAAGTGTATTCATAGCTTGACAACAAGTGTATTCATAGCTTTACAACAAGTGTATTCATAGCTTTACAACAAGTGTATTCATTGCTGTTTGTGATTTATATTCGTGATATTAGTGATATTGACTCTGAAATGACTAACAAAATTTTGAAGTTTGAAGATAACATTAACATTTTAGGGGTGGCTAACTGTATCATAGATGCTACAGACTTACAGGGAGATTTAGATCATTTGATGCATTGGGCCAATATGTGACAGATGATGTTTAACTTTTCAAAATGTAAGGTGATGCATGTAGGTTTTCACAATTCAAATTATTGTTACAATTTAAATTGGAATACATTAAATACTGTAGTTGAAGAAAAAAAAAATTGGTGTTGTGATCGAAAAATCACTTAAGTCATCTAAACAGTGTATTGTAGCTAGCAATAGGGCTAATAGGATTTTGGGTAGCATTTATAGAAATATTGAATACAAGACAAGGAATATCATTGTTTCACTGTACAGATTACTTGTTAGGCCTCATTTAGTGTACTGTGTACAGTTTTGGGCTCCCTTCCTCAAGAAGGACATTGACTTGTTCGAGAAGGTT
>NW_013671281.1:15492-17584 GCF_000517525.1 Limulus polyphemus
GTATTCATAGCTTTACCACAAGTGTATTCATAGCTTTACCACAAGTGTACTTATAGCTTTGCCACAAATAGGTATCGACGATAGGTATTGACCAAGTTATTAATCACCGTGTTTTTGAACTTTCATTAGATAAAAAAAGGTAAAAAAGTTAAGGTTTAGGCTAAAGCAACTAAAATACAGTTCAAGCCTAATAACATGTGCAATCAATTTATAACTACGAGCACCTCGTTCTCTCTTTTCCCACGTTTACTTTTCCAGTTGTGATAGAACATGGAAACACAAGTAGAAATTATTGTGATAATAATAACGTCACAAGTTTAACCAGTTATCGGTCACACACTGATGACGTATTTCACGCCACGTGCATAACTATTTGAACGCATGTGCACAAGTACATATAGCAAGAGTTATGAGCTATTTTACGGGTCGAATTTGCCTAATGTTAGTCAGCACGTGAATAAAAATTATAATTTTATCAAACTGCACTTAAAGAAACCCTATTTTACAAGTATGTGTGTGTGTATATATATATATATGGGAGTTTGTCCTTGCGAAACGACTAACCTAAGTTAGAAATAATCAGGCCTAACTACAAATACACGTCATCTAAGGAGTAGGGAGAATAAAACAATAAGTGACTGATGACAACAAAGACCGTTTCTTCAATCTCAAACGAACGTTTCCTTATCTGGTTTATTTTCTTCTGTATAATACTACTTTTTTTTTCCATTGTAATGTTCAAAAGACTTCATCTTTTATCCGTTAGCACTTGTCTAGGAGAACTAGTACTAACAAACGATGAAACGTTAGGCTTAAAAGAAAGCTATTGTTACTGCGCTTTTTAGCAACCTCGCGTCATTTATTTGTTTGTTACTCTGTCTTTATCATCCAAGTCTCATCATCAGACTGTAGAAAAAGTCATTCTTCGAGGATTCTGAGCTAACTTCTCTCACGCCGGGATTTCAAGCCAGTGATCCAAGAACTTCTCGGTGACGAATGGACACGTAGGATGTTAAGAGAGCAAACGATCAGTTAATGATACGAAGTAGAAACGTGCGAAAAAGAAGAAGATCCAAAAAAAAAAAATCTAGCTTTTTTTTTTTCTTCAATTAAGGTCTTTCTTGTTGAGGGTTTTGTTCTAGCGGAATAAAAATCTGTTTTATTTTGTTGTTTATCTTTTTCTTTCAAAGAAGTTGTGAACATTACTGAATGAATTGCTCGTACTTTCTTCGTTGACTTAAAAAATAAAATAAGAAAACGGTTCAGAAAACTCAATATTTCATGGAATATTCGATCGTCTTTTTATTTACGTTTTGCATATATAGACAGTGGACACACATACATATGCACACTCACATCCATCTACACATACACACACAGCTTCTCATATATATACATCCATCTACACATACACAGCTTCTCATATATATACATCCATCTACACATACACAGCTTCTCATATATATACATCCATCTACACATACACAGCTTCTCATATATATACATCCATCTACACATACACAGCTTCTCATATATAATATATATAAATTCACAGATTCATATATACAGAGTAACATATACATCCACACATCAACATATACACACTGATTCATATCCTCATCAACAAATACATATATAAGCACAATCACAAACACACAAAACAAACCTCATACACATTTTTGTCTGTGGACTCAAACAACAAACACTACAATCCTTATTGTCTGTGGACTCTAACAACGAACACTACGATCCTTTTTGTCTGTGGACTCAAACATCAAACACTACGATCCTTATTGTCTGTGGACTCAAACAACAAACACTACAATCCTTATTGTCTGTGGACTCAGACATCAAACACTACGATCCTTATTGTCTGTGGACTCTAACAACAAACACTACGATCATTTTTGTCTGTGGACTCAGACATCAAACACTACGATCCTTATTGTCTGTGGACTCTAACAACAAACACTACGATCATTTTTGTCTGTGGACTCAGACATCAAACACTACGATCCTTTTTGTCTGTGGACTCAAACGTCAAACACTACGATCCTTATTGTCTGTGGACTCAAACATCAAACACTACGAT
>NW_013671281.1:18274-19543 GCF_000517525.1 Limulus polyphemus
GTCTGAACTTTCTAGTAGATAGAAACAGTGTAATGTGAAGTACATCACTGACGTATGTTACTCTTGTGTCACCAGCGTGTCACCCTGTGTCTCAATGTGCGGAAGTATCTTACAATAATTGATGTACTAACACTTGTTGGTATTAAAATAACACTAACTTTATTCCAACTTTAAACATAGCGAACATATATACATGATATCTAAATAATAGTTTGGATGGAGAAGTTGTGGAACAGGAAATATTTCATTTCCTCGAACATCTGTAGGAAGATTTTCCTTAGCAACGAGCATCACACTAAAAGTAGAGATAACAGTTGATAAATACTTCATAAGCTTTTTTTTTCTAATCAATAAATTTCTAAGTTTGTAACAAACGTTTTAATAAATCCTATAAGTGAAACTTTTGACGATTTTTAATTAACTGGATTTTTATACTTTGATTACAAAATCAATAATTATTAGACATTCGGTTCTAATGTGAACAAATAATGACGTTTAGATATCGTTTGTCGAGCAAAACATTTTATTAAAAGTATAATTATTGTTTGTCTTCGATATTTCTTGTCAGATTATTTTAAAACAGTATTTTATATTACAAATATTTCCATAAAATGCATTATTTTATTTCATTTTCCCTACCTCGTAATAAAACTTGAGACATCTGGAAGCACACATTTCCTGAAATAATAATAACTTATGTTTTACAAGAACGTGAAAATATTAATACGACTAACTACAAGGGAATATGTTCATGACAGAAGTAAAAGTAGACACATATTAAAGTCGTTATAAGATAGTTACTGTCTTTAAGTTTAAAATAAAGTATAACCTTAAGTTATCTAACTGATAATTAAAACTGTACCTTTATAAGTTCGTTTTGTGAATTAACAATAATAAACAATTGATATACTAATAAACTTTTCTCAAAGCAGAAAAATACAACAAAAATACATTATTATTAAACTCTTGATAAGGGAGATAATAGAAACTAAACTGTGTCACTTACTTTTTCCTGCGCAGTTGGTTTCGAGTTGCACACATTTCTACAGGTGTCCAGCATCTTAATACACTAGAAACAGAACAACATAACTATTGTGTCTCTAACATAATGTTTAACTATATAAGAAACAACGACATAGAGTATATTGATTGCTATATAAACTCTACCGTAACTACTAGATAAGTCTTCATAAACTATATATATTAAACTCTACCGTAACTACTAGATAAGTCTTCATAAACTATATATATTAAACTCTACCGTAATTA
>NW_013671281.1:20543-23198 GCF_000517525.1 Limulus polyphemus
ACCGTAATTACCAGATAAGTCTTCATAAACTATATACATTAAACTCTACCGTAATTACTATATAAGTCTTCATAAACTATATACATTAAACTCTACCGTAATTACAAGGTAAGTCTTCATAAACTATATACATTAAACTCTACCGTAATTACAAGGTAAGTCTTCATAAACTATATACATTAAACTCTACCGTAATTACTAAGTAAGTCTTCATAACCCGATAACATGTACCAACACTACCTGAATGAAACCGGTCTTTATAAACCGAAATATATATTTTCATATATGTTGGCACTGCCTGAAAGAAACCGGTTTTCCTCAACCCATCACATATAACAACAGTATCTTAACGAAACCAGAGCAAAATAATACGAACCTTTACCTTTGTTGAACACTAGAGGGCTGAGATAACCCTAAACTATTACAATAACAATTAAGAATATTCATAAAGATTGTTATAATTCACGAGAATATTAAATAAACAAAAACATTACCTTAGAATTTGTAACGAACTTTACTAGAATTTCTGATACAACAGGACTACAAACTAACATCGATACTTTGAACTCTAATATTACGGTTTACTTATTAACTGTTAGGTGTAAACAGGTTTATCACGTAAACGTACACTACTCTGACAAATAATTTTTCCCCAGTCGCTCAAGGCTACATCGGCAGTCGGCTTGGAATCTGGAAAATACAACAAATAATTCAGTTTGGTGGATTCTGGAAAAACTTAATAAATAATTTACTTGGAAAATATAATTCACTCCAGTTTAATGTAATTATTATCTAGAACACTGGGGTAAATATAGAGTCCCAATTACGTACCTGGTAAGCCTAGTAACTTAGCTAACAGAGTTATCTGTTGAGTGTTGTAACTGTAAAGTAAAAATTTGGTACCTGCTAATTGTAAAAACTTATCTAGTTGAGTTAATACAATATCTATAATGTTGAAAATAAAACGTTTCTCTACGTTAACAATATTTTATGTTATATTATTTTTTCTATTGCAGGATAAACGTTTTGTAAACAAATGACAGCATCAGTTTGGATCTATCCGTGTTTAAAACACGAATAACTTAGTTGAGTAATAAACAGAATACTACAGATGATAGCAGAACTTACCTGTCACAGATAAACAGACAAGAAAGACAGCCACAATTGTTATAAAAGTCTTCATAATTAAAGAAACGTTTTCTCCTAGATGTGTTTTAATTCAGTCTTCGTTCGTTGATTGTTGGTGACCATGATTAGAATCATATCTTTTATACAATGTTCCAGGGCTGTTGAGAAATATCTGTTTCAAAACACGACTTTTAGAAACCTCTGGGAAATAAAACAAATGTGTACAAGATATCTACTCATAGCTTTGATAATGATTTGTATACAAAGAAACTGCAACAGTTACAGCAAGTTAACCAATCAGATGACAGCTTTGTTAATTTTTTAGGTCAAAGTACAACAGTGAGAGATAGCACTGATGTTTGTGTCGATTTTTTCTGTATCTGGATATGTATCACGAATGTCTCGAGAGAGAGAAAAAAAAACCAGTAAAAAAACACCGTGATTATTAGTTCTTATTTCTAACATTTAATCATATATTGATAATGAGATTACCCAATCAATATCCTGTTTGTGTAATTGCTTAAGTAATATCCACATTTAACTCTTTTTAACTGTTTTGCTGAAAGTTATAGTAATTTATGTAAATATTTCCACAGTTAAATGTTAACTGTAGAGTTACAAAAAACAAACATGAATTCAAACCAAACGAAACTGTTAATACTCAACCAGTATTGATACCGATAGTACACAAGTAATGTTGTCTTTGTTAATACACAACCAGTATTGATATCGATAGTACACAATTAATGTTGTCTCTGTTAATACACAACCAGTATTGATACGGATAGTACACAATTAATGTTGTCTCTGTTAATACACAACCAGTATTGATACCGATAGTACACAAGTAATGTTGTCTTTGTTAATACACAACCAGTATTGATACGGATTGTACACAATCAATGTTGTCTCTGTTAATACACAACCAGTATTGATACCGATAGTACACAAGTAATGTTGTCTCTGGTAATACACAACCAGTATTGATATCGATAGTACACAATTAATGTTGTCTCTGTTAATACACAACCAGTATTGATACGGATAGTACACAATTAATGTTGTCTCTGTAATACACAAACAGTATTGATACCGATAGTACACAAGTAATGTTGTCTTTGTTAATACACAACCAGTATTGATACTGATAGTACACAATTAATGTTGTCTTTGTTAATACACAACCAGTATTGATACCGATAGTACACAAGTAATGTTGTCTCTGTTAATACACAACCAGTATTGATACGGATAGTACACAATTAATGTTCTCTTTGTTAATACACAACCAGTATTGATACCGATAGTACACAAGTAATGTTGTCTTTGTTAATACACAACCAGTATTGATAAACAACCAGTATTGATACGGATAGTACACAAGTAATGTTGTCTTTGTTAATACACAACCAGTATTGACACGGATAGTACACAAGTAATGTTGTCTTTGTTAATACACAACCAGTATTGATACGGATAGTACACAAGTAATGTTGTTATTGTTAATACACAACCAGTATTGATACC
>NW_013671281.1:24198-25770 GCF_000517525.1 Limulus polyphemus
TTTTGTTAATACACAACCAGTATTGATACCGATAGTACACAATTAATGTTGTCTTTGTTAATACACAACCAGTATTGATACGGATAGTACACAAGTAATGTTGTCTTTGTTAATACACAACCAGTATTGATACTGATAGTACACAAGTAATGTTGTCTTTGTTAATACACAACCAGTATTGATACGGATAGTACAGAATTAATGTTGTCTTTGTTAATAAACAACCAGTATTGATACGGATAGTACACAAGTAATGTTGTCTTTGTTAATACACAACCAGTATTGATACCGATAGTACACAAGTAATGTTGTCTTTGTTAATACACAACCAGTATTGATACGGATAGTACAGAATTAATGTTGTCTTTGTTAATACACAACCAGTATTGATACGGATAGTACACAAGTAATGTTGTCTTTGTTAATACACAACCAGTATTGATACGGATAGTACACAATTAATGTTGTCTCTGGTAATACACAACCAGTATTGATACGGATAGTACACAAGTAATGTTGTCTTTGTTCATACACAACCAGTATTGATACCGATAGTACACAAGTAATGTTGTCTCTGGTAATACACAACCAGTATTGAGACCGATAGTGCAGAATGAGTATTGTTTCTGGTAATACACAACCAGTGTTGATACCGATAGTACAGAATTAGTGTTGTCTCTGGTAATACACAACCAGTATTGAGACCGATAGTGCAGAATGAGTATTGTTTCTGGTAATACACAACCAGTGTTGATACCGATAGTACAGAATTAGTGTTGTCTCTGGTAATACACAACCAGTATTGATACCGATAGTACACAATTAATGTTGTCTCTGTTAATACACAACCAGTATTGATACCGAGAGTACACAAGTAATGTTGTCTCTGTAATACACAAACAGTATTGATAACGATAATGAACAATTAGTGTTGTCTTTGGTAATACACAAACAGTATTGATACCGATAATGAACAATTAGTGTTGTTTCTGTAATACACAAACAGTATTGATACCGATAATGAACAAATAGTGTTGTTTCTGTAATACACAAACAGTATTGATAACGATAATGAACAATTAGTGTTGTCTCTGGTAATACAGAAACAGTATTGATACCGATAATGAACAAGTAGTGTTGTCTCTGGTAATACACAAACAGTATTGATACCGATAATGAACAATTAGTGTTGTTTCTGTAATACACACAGTATTGATACCGATAATGAACAATTAGTGTTGTTTCTGTAATACACAAACAGTATTGATACCGATAATGAACAATTAGTGTTGTCTCTGTAATACACAAACAGTATTGATACCGATAATGAACAATTAGTGCTGTCTCTGGTAATACACAAACAGTACTGATATTGAACAATTAGTGTTGTCTCTGTAATACACAAACAGTATTGATACCGATAATGAACAATTAGTGTTGTTTCTGTAATACACAAACAGTACTGATATTGAACAATTAGTGTTGTCTCTGTAATACACAAACAGTATTGATAACGATAATGAACAATTAGTGTTGTTTCTGTAATACACAAACAGTACTGATATTGAACAA
>NW_013671281.1:26564-41073 GCF_000517525.1 Limulus polyphemus
TTGATACCGATAATGAACAAATAGTGTTGTTTCTGTAATACACAAACAGTAATAATACCGATAATGAACAATTAGTGTTGTTTCTGTAATACACAAACAGTATTGATACAGATAATGAACAATTAGTGTTGTTTCTGTAATACACAAACAGTATTGATACCGATAATGAACAAATAGTGTTGTTTCTGTAATACACAAACAGTATTGATACCGATAATGAACAATTAGTGTTGTCTCTGTAATACACAAACAGTATTGATAACGATAATGAACAATTAGTGTTGTTTCTGTAATACTCAAACAGCATTGATACTGATAATGAACAATTAGTGTTGTTTCTGTAATACACAAACAATATTGATACCTATAATGAACAATTAGTGCTGTCTCTGGTAATACACAAACAGTATTGATATTGAACAATTAGTGTTGTCTCTGGTAATACACAAACAGTATTGATACCGATAATGAACAATGAGTGTTGTCTCTGTAATACACAAACAGTATTGATATTGATAATGAACAATTAGTGTTGTTTCTGTAATACTCAAACAGTATTGATATTGATAATGAACAATTAGTGTTTTTCTGTAATTCTTAAACAGTATTGATACCGATAATGAACAATTAGTGTTGTCTCTGTAATACTCAAACAGTATTGATACCGATAAGGAACTATTAGTGCTGTCTCTGGTAATACACTAACAGTATTGATACAGATAATGAACAATTAGTGTTGTCTTTGTGATACACAACCCGTAGTGATGCAGATAGCACACAACCAACATTTACCCTTGTAAATAATTAGTACAGACCTATCAATGGATCCTGGTATCTAGAGTATGGTACTGTATCCTGGTATCTAGAGTATGTTACTGTATCCTGGTATCTAGAGTATGTTACTGTATCCTGGTATCTAGAGTATGGTACTGTATCCTGGTATCTAGAGTATGGTACTGTGTTCTGGTATCTAGAGTATGGTACTGTAACCTGGTATCTAGAGTATGGTACTGTGTCCTGGTATCTAGAGTATGGTACTGTATCCTGGTATCTAGAGTATGGTACTGTATCCTGGTATCTAGAGTATGTTACTGTGTCCTGGTATCTAGAGTATGGTACTGTATCCTGGTATCTAGAGTATGGTACTGTATCCTGGTATCTAGAGTATGTTACTGTGTAACACACTGATGAAAGAATAAATAAACAGTGAAAGTTTTTTCTTTCTTTCGTTTCATAATAAATTAATATTGAATTTTAATAAACTCACATTTTGTTTGCTTTGTTACTCACACAATATCTACATTTAACATAAAATTATTTATATTTCTTTAGTAAGTGTGTTGCTCAGGGATAAACACGGTATGTTTAGTTTAATGTTTTACTTAATAGCAGTCAAGGAGTTGTCATTAAGTTTATAAATAATACAATAAATATGGGTATTTTATTTAAGTAAGTAATCTCTGTGTAAGTTCTCCATAGTTAAACGTCAACTGTCGAGATACTGTTGAAAGAACAAGTGGCTACTGAGTTCGTTCTTTGTCAGTGTTTGTGTTTGATGTACGTTCTCAAGAAACTTGTGCCTGAAGCGGAAGAAACTTAAACGAACATCGACCATTGTTATATTAGGAACCTTTAGTCTATCATGAGTGAAAGAGAATTCTAACCAAGATGTGTCTGTCTCTCTATCTCTCTCTGTTTCTGAGATCAGACATGACACAACGTGTCAAGCTGGCTATTGTCAAGACTGAAATATAGTTAGGTTTTGAATATGTTGTGTTCCAGATAACTTTAAATATATAACTCAGTAGATACGTATTCTTCCAGCAGGGATAAAGACAGTTGACGTTTAACTGTGGGATATTTTTACAGGGATAAAGACAGTTAATAGAGAAATATAGTCTTATGTTAAACGTGAATATTATATAAGCAATATCACAAACAAAATATTGATTGGGTAACCTCAAACATATCATCATCATAATATGACTCAATGTCATGGTGTTGGTGACCATGATTCGAATCATGTCTTTTATACAATGTTCCAGGACTGTTGAGAAATATCTGTTTCAAAACACGACTTTTAGAAACCTCTGGGAAATAATACAAATGTGTACAAGATATCTACTCATAGCTTTGATAATGATTTGTATACAAAGAAACTGCAACAGTTATCAGAAGATCAACCAATAAGATGTCAGCTTTGTTAGTGTTAAAGTACAACAGTGAGAGATAGCACTGATGTTTGTGACAACGTTCGATGAATCCGGGTCTCTATCATGAAGGTCTAGAAAAGAAAAGATTAGAATTCGTAAGGTGTTGTGTAACCAACTAATAAAAGATTAAAGAAACAATCAACGAACGAAGACTGAATTAAAACACATCTAGGAGAAAACGTTTCTTTAATTATGAAGACTTTTATAACAATTGTGGCTGTCTTTCTTGTCTGTTTATCTGTAACAGGTAAGTTCTGCTATCATCTGTAGTATTCTGTTTATTACTCAACTAAGTTATTCGTGTTTTAAACACGGATAGATCCAAACTGATGCTGTTATTTGTTTACAAAACGTTTATCCTGCAACAGAAAAAATAATATAACATAAAATATTGTTAACGTAGAGAAACGTTTTATTTTCAACATTATAGATATTGTATTAACTCAACTAGATAAGTTTTTACAATTAGCAGGTACCAAATTTTTACTTTACAGTTACAACACTCAACAGATAACTCTGTTAGCTAAGTTACTACGCTTACCAGGTACGTAATTGGGACTCTATATTTACCCCAGTGTTCTAGATAATAATTACATTAAACTGGAGTGAATTATATTTTCCAAGTAAATTATTTATTAAGTTTTTCCAGAATCCACCAAACTGAATTATTTGTTGTATTTTCCAGATTCCAAGCCGACTGCCGATGTAGCCTTGAACGACTGGGGAAAAATTATTTGTCAGACCAGTGTAAGTTTACACCTAATAGTTAATAAGTAAACCGTAATATTAGAGTTCAAAGTATCGACGTTAGTTTGTAGTCCTGTTGTATCAGAAATTCTAGTAAATTCGTTACAAATTCTAAGGTAATCTTTTTGTTTATTTAATATTCTCGTGAATTATAAAAATCTTTATGAATATTCTTAATTGTTATTGTAATAGTTTAGAGTTATCTCAGCCCTCTAGTGTTCAAGAAAGGTAAAGGTTCGTATTATTTTGCTCCGGTTTCGTTAAGATACTGTTGTTAAATGCGATGGGATGATAAAAACCGGTTTCTTTCAGGCAGTGCTAACATATATGAAAATATATTTCGGTTAATAAAGACCGGTTTCATTCAGGTAGTGTTGGTACATGTTATCGGGTTATGAAGACTTACTTAGTAATTACGGTAGAGTTTAATGTATATAGTTTATGAAGACTTATCTAGTAATTACGGTAGAGTTTAATGTATATAGTTTATGAAGACTTATCTACTAATTACGGTAGAGTTTAATGTATATAGTTTATGAAGACTTATCTAGTAATTACTGTAGAGTTTAATGTATATAGTTTATGAAGACTTATCTGGTAATTACGGTAGAGTTTAATATATATAGTTTATGAAGACTTATCTGGTAATTACGGTATAGTTTAATGTATATAGTTTATGAATACTTATATAGTAATTACGGTAGAGTTTAATGTATATAGTTTATGAAGACTTATCTAGTAGTTACGGTATAGTTTAATGTATATAGTTTATGAATACTTATATAGTAATTACGGTAGAGTTTAATGTATGTAGTTTATGAAGACTTATCTAGTAATTACGGTAGAGTTTAATATATATAGTTTATGAAGACTTATCTGGTAAGTTACGGTAGAGTTTAATGTATATAGTTTATGAATACTTATATAGTAATTACGGTAGAGTTTAATGTATATAGTTTATGAAGACTTATCTAGTAGTTACGGTAGAGTTTAATGTATATAGTTTATGAAGACTTATCTAGTAGTTACGGTAGAGTTTAATGTATATACCGTAATTACTAGATAAGTCTTCATAAACTATTAAACTCTACCGTAATTACTAGATAAGTCTTCATAAACTATATATATTAAACTCTACCGTAATTACTAGATAAGTCTTCATAAACTATATATATTAAACTCTACCGTAATTACTAGATAAGTCTTCATAAACTATATATATTAAACTCTACCGTAATTACTAGATAAGTCTTCATAAACTATATAGAGTTTATATAGCAATCCGTATACTCTATGTCTTTGTTTCTTATATAGTTAAACATTATGTTAGAGACACAATAGTTATGTTGTTGTTCTGTTTCTAGTGTCTTAGGATACTGGAAGTCTGTAGAAAAGTGTGTGGCTCGAAACCAACTCCGAAGGAACAAGTAAGTGACACAGTTTAGTTTCTATTGTTCTCCCTTATCAAGAGTTTAATAATAATATATTTTTGTTGACTTTTTCTGTTTTCAAAAAAGTTTATTAGTATATCATTTTTTTATTATTGTTAATTCACAAAACGAACTTATAAAGGTACAGTTTTAATTGTCAGTTAGATAACTTAAGGTTATACTTTATTTTAAACTTAAAGACAGTAACTATCTTATAACGACTTTAATATGTGTCTACTTTTACTTCTGTCATCAACATATTCGTTTCTAGTTAGTCGTATTAATATTTTCAAGTTCTTTGCACGTTCTTGTTTTTACCTTCTATTATTATTTCAGCAATTGTGTGCTTCCAGGTGTCGCAATGAACATTACCAGGTAGGGAAAATAAAATGAAAGAATGTATTTCTTATAAATATTTGAATATAAAATACTGTATTAAAATAAACAGACAAGAAATATAAAATAACGAAAAGCAACAAGTCTCATACTTTTAATAAAATATTTAGCTGGACAAACGATCTCTAAACGTCATTACTTGTTGACATTAGAACCGAATGTCTATGTAATTGTTGATTTTGTAATCAAAGTATAAGAATCCAGTTAATTAATACTTTTCAAAAACATTTATTTATTTATTAAAAACTTATTGATTATAAAAAGTGTTTATGACGTTATTATCAACTGTTATTTATTATTTTAGTGTTATGATCGATGCTAAGAAGAAATTATCTACAGATGTTCGAAGAAATGAAATATTTCCTGTTCCACAACTTCTCCACCTAAACTATTATTTATATATCATATATGAATGTTCGTTAGGTTTAAAGTTGAAATAAAGTTACTGTTATTTTAATACCAACAAGTGTTAGTACATCAATTATTGTAAGATACTTCCACACATTGAGGCACAAGAGTAACATACGTCAGTGATGTACTTCACATTACACTGTTTCTATCTACTAGAAAGTTCAGACTCTGTTAAAGAATTGAAATACTTAAACCATCTTTGGTACAGTGACATTAATATAATACCAAAACTAACGTCCAAGTGTTGGCTACAAACTGTCACCACGACTAACGTCCAAGTGTTGGCTACACACTGTCACCACGACTAATGTCCAAGTGTTGGCTACACAGTGTCACCACGACTAACGTCCAAGTGTTGGCTACACAGTGTCACCACGACTAACGTTCAAGTGTTGGCTACACAGTGTCACCACAACTAACGTCCAAGTGTTGGCTACACAGTGTCACCACGACTAACGTCCAAGTGTTGGCTACACAGTGTCACTACGACTAACGTTCAAGTGTTGGCTACACACTGTCACCACGACTAATGTCCAAGTGTTGGCTACACAGTGTCACCACGACTAACGTCCAAGTGTTGGTTACACACTATCACCACGACTAACGTCCAAGTGTGGACTACACAGTGTCACCACCACTAACGTCCAAGTGTTGGCTACACACTGTCACCACGACTAACGTTCAAGTGTTGGCTACACACTGTCACCACGACTAACGTCCAAGTGTTGGCTACACACTGTCACCACGACTAACGTCCAAGTGTTGGCTACACAGTGTCACCACGACTAACGTCCAAGTTTTGGCTACACAATGTCACCACGACTAACGTCCAAGTTTTGGCTAAACTGTGTCTGTTGTTCAGCCTTTAAACAATCCTACTTTGTCTTAAATACAGTTAATTGAAATCAACGACTTTCTCGACCCCGTATTAGCTCTACATTACAAACAAAAAGATAATTAATCAAGTTAGAATAATGTTATATGCCAAAAAGAAGGTAGACAATGCATGGAATGTTTATATATAACAACAGCACTCAGTATAAAGAACAGACTAACAAAAGATTAAATCGTTAACTTTGTATATAAAACTCTGCAATAATAACGGATATTTTTGGTTTGCAATTGCTATTAGGGGTCCTGTAAACAACTAACTCATAGACCTACAAGAAATTTGGTGCATACACATTTTTAAAAATGTGTTTAAAAGTCCGACAAGGTCCACATGGACTCCATTGGTAACTCTAAAGTTAATACTGTACCAGAAGTTGGGTTATTTAACTCAGTATTAAAGCCTGAAATGTTAAAGTAAATACTATTATGTGTGGAAGGATGAGTAATAGAAATACATTAACTACATAAATAATAAATTACTATTCCTAGAGCTATTACTAAGGAGTGAACCGTTTGAGTAACGAAAGGGTTTTGTAGGGTTTCTGTCAGTATTAACGTGTTTGGGTCAGTATTAAACAGGGTATCGTATGAGACAAGACAAAGTACTTACATCCATTATACTGTCACTGAGAGACAGGAATAACACGGGTTGATTCAGACATCCATTATACTGTCACTGAGAGACAGGAATAACGTGGGTTGATTCATA
Organism: Limulus polyphemus; assembly: GCF_000517525.1. NCBI lineage: Eukaryota > Metazoa > Arthropoda > Merostomata > Xiphosura > Limulidae > Limulus > Limulus polyphemus. The sequence goes on from NW_013671281.1 coordinate 33,362, forward strand.
CATCCATTATACTGTCACTGAGAGACAGGAATAACGTGGGTTGATTCATACATCCATTATACTGTCACTGAGAGACAGGAATAACGTGGGTTGATTCATACATCCATTATACTGTCACTGAGAGACAGGAATAACGTGGGTTGATTCATACATCCATTATACTGTCACTGAGAGACAGGAATAACGTGGGTTGATTCATACATCCATTATACTGTCAGTGACCGATTGAAGAGAGTCATTGCTAAGAGTTGTTTCTGAATCAAAACTGTGCAGAGTCTTAGAAAATAGTTTAAGTTTGTTCTCTGAAAATCAGCTTTTAGATTAAAGGTTTGTTAGACATTTGATTGTATTATATGGTAAATATGATTAAGCGGAAAAAGTCGCATCAATAATGTTATTTGTTAAGTTACCTACAAATCTTGCCACAAGATGCACAGTAGTGAAACACCCAGAACTGTTACATTACAACATTCGTAGAGGCAGCACTGGGAGAAGTGTGCTAGTAACAGAACATTTCCACGAGGGACTAATAATGGGTTAATTAATTACCGTTCCCTTAACGTTAGTAACAAAGCATTGAAGGATAGGCGTGTTAAAAACGTAGCATAACTGAGGGACGAAGACATTTTAATTAATATAATGCCTTAAAAAAAAGGTTAGTCAGTTAGTTATAAATGAACTTTTTAAGAGAGGTTACCGAAAAAAAAATACTCTACTGAAATACATTCGGGCATTTGAGACGAGGAACTCACTGGCTGATTATATTTTATATCGTGGACAGCGTTACAGTGGACATTAACTTTGCATTAATAAATTACTCTATAGCAAATAGAATAAATATATAATATTAGACAAGGTATTCTATATGGCCAGTTCACAGACGCCTAAGATTCAGGCACAGCGAATAGCAATCAAAAGTATCATCCGCCGCTCATACGGCTACGAATAGTGTGATCGACTGTCATAGTTATAACGCTATTCTATAAATTTCAACCGCTCATAGTGTGTAGCTCGTATCTTCAAAAGTTTGTATCTTTTTCCAAGGCCTGATTTTTGATCACACTAAATCAAGTCCAGGCTACGTTGTAAATTTAACTTTCTGTCGCAGTGTCCGATCACCAAAGAATGTTCAATGGGATACCTACTTTACTTTGTGTATAACGGACAGCTTTATGACCGTCATACTATTTGTGATTGGTCAGAATGTGTATCGTGAGAGCAGTTTTGGTGCTTTCAGAGAGATTACCTCCTGCTTCGAAGTGGCCCAGACGTGCTGTAAAGTGTTGTCCCAGACGTGCTGTAAAGTGTTGTCCCAGACGTGCTGTAAAGTGTTGTCCCAGACGTGCTGTAAAGTGTTGTGTGTTTTCATACATGGAGACGTCGTATGTTAATTGTATTTCCAGCTTGTTTCAGTTTACTCTACTTAATTTCGAGCCGAAGACATGTAATTGTACCCACTTTACTTGTGTTAGTTCCTTTCTTCCCTTCTTCTGCACTTGGCCTCACTCGATCCAGCCAAATCTCCGAACCTCTCGTTATGCTTGTAATTTACCTATGTGCCATCATTCCTAAAAAAAACCAAACAGGATTACCATAACGCTCCCTCTGGTGAAAATACGTATTCAGACACATTTCCCACCTCAACGGGGGACACGAACCACGATATTCGTGCTTTTGTTTTTACTATACTCTCTGTCACTCAGGTTCCGATCTTGACGTTGCTTCAACCCTGACGTTAAAAGCGTCTTAAGCATGTTAAATGTTAACAACAAAATTATTAATTAGTTGTCTTCGTCAGGGCTGTAACTTAACATGGTAATAAAAGACAAACCACAATCTCCCATGAATCTGTTTTCAATTAATTAAAGGACGTTCGTTAGTTTACATGATATCTCTTCACCAAAAGCGGCTTCCAGTAGACTGCAAATTACTAATACTTCAGACAGGACGAGCCTTCATCCATCTTCGATTTGAACGGCCTTCGTATGTTTCTTATAACATAATATACTTCAGACAGGACGAGCCTTCATCCATCTTCGATTTGAACGGCCTTCGTATGTTTCTTATAACATAGTACCACAGGGTATTTAATCAACATTTACAGAAAAACGTTTTCCACAACTATAGTGTTTACTTATATAGAATTTAGCTGATTCCTTTACTCAGAACTAACGATATTAAAAACGAAACCCAATTAGACTTTGTAATGCTTACATGAGGATTAAAGCTGTTAGAAGTTACAGATTAAAGAATTTTAATAACGGTGAAATCGTCATAGGTTAGCTTTCGTATAAAGAAAGGGAAAAATTAATTGACGAAATAATTAAAGCTACCGACTAGCTGCCTTTCCTCTAGTCTGTCACTGTTGTCTAGCTGCCTCTCCTCTAGTCTGTCACTGTGGACTAGCTGCCTTTCCTCTAGTCTGTCACTGCTAAATTAGGGACGGCCAGCACGGATAGTTCTCGGGTAGCTTTCCGCGAAATTAAAAAACAAACAAACGTTTTCTTCTATTTAATAATCAGTTCTACGTCAGCTCCAGTTCTTAACATTTTCTTCGTAATTTTGATTCTGCCTTTCCTCTAGTCTATCATTGTTGACTAGCTGCCTTTCCTCTAGTCTATCACTATTGACTAGCTGCCTTTCCTCTAGTCTGTCACTGTTTAGCTGCCTTTCCTCTAGTCTATCACTGTTGACTAGCTGCCTCTCCTCTAGTCTGTCACTGTGGACTAGCTGCCTTCCCTCTAGTCTGTCACTGTTGACTAGCTGTCTTCCATCTTGTCTATCACTGTGGACTAGTTGCCTTTCTTTTAGTCTGTCACTGTTGACTAGCTGCCTTTCCTCTAGTCTGTCACTGTGGGCCAGGTTCCTTCCCTCTAGTCTGTCACTGTTGACTAGAACAGTGACAGACTAGAGGAGAGGCAGCTAGTCAACAGTGACAGACTAGAGGAAAGGCAGCTAGTCAACAGTGATAGACTAGAGGAAAGGCAGCTAGTCAACAGTGAAAGACTAGAAGAAAGACAGCTAGTCCACAGTGATAGACTAGATGGAAGACAGGTAGTCAACAGTGACAGACTAGAGGGAAGGCAGCTTAGTCAAAAGTGATACCCTAGAGGAGAGGCAGATAGACAACAGTGATAGACTAGAGGAAAGGCAGCTAGTCAACAATGATAGACTAGAGGAAAGGCAGCTAGTCAACAGTGACAGACTAGAAGAAAGACAGCTAGTCCACAGTGATAGACTAGATGGAAGACAGGTAGTCAACAGTGACAGACTAGAGGGAAGGAACCTGGTCCACAGTGACAGACTAGAGGAAAGGCAGCTAGTAAACAGTGACAGACTAGAGGAAAGGCAGCTAGTCAATAGTGATAGACTAGAGGAAAGGCAGCTAGTCAACAATGATAGACTAGAGGAAAGGCAGCTAGTCAACAGTGACAGATTAAAAGAAAGGCAACTAGTCCACAGTGATAGACTAGATGTAAGACAGCTAGTCAACAGTGACAGACCAGAGGGAAGGAACCTGGCCCACAGTGACAGACTAGAGGAAAGGCAGCTAGTAAACAGTGACAGACTAGAGGAGAGGCAGCTAGTCAACAGTGACAGACTAGAGGAAAGGCAGCTAGTCAACAGTGATAGACTAGAGGAAAGGCAGCTAGTCAACAGTGACAGACTAGAAGAAAGACAGCTAGTCCACAGTGATAGACTAGATGGAAGACAGGTAGTCAACAGTGACAGACTAGAGGGAAGGAACCTGGTCCACAGTGACAGACTAGAGGAAAGGCAGCTAGTAAACAGTGACAGACTAGAGGAGAGGCAGCTAGTCAACAGTGACAGACTAGAGGAAAGGCAGCTAGTCAACAGTGATAGACTAGAGGAAAGGCAGCTAGTCCACAGTGATAGACTAGAGGGAAGGAACCTGGTCCACAGTGACAGACTAGAGGGAAGGCAGCTAGTCAACAGTGACAGACTAGAGGGAAGGCAGATAATCCACAGTGATAGACTAGAGGAAAGGCAGCTAATCAAAAGTGACAGACTAGAGGGAAGGCAACTAGTCAACAGTGAGAGACTAGAAGGAAGACAGCTAGTCAACAGTGAGAGACTAGAGGAAAGGCAGCTAGTCAACAGTGATTCATTTATGTCTGAAACCAGATCCAGGTAGAGAACGTATTTTTAGTTAAATGCCTTCTTGTATTGATAACATTGGTTATTATTCTATTATTCATATCGTAGTTGATCCCAAGCACAATCTCATAAAGCTTTTTTAAAGCAGTTGATCGTAAGTTACCAGCAGAATCCCAGAAGGCTTTTCAAAGCAGTTGATCGTTAATTACCAGCAGAGTCCCTGAAAACTTTTCAAAGCAGTTGTTCGTTAATTACCAGCAGAATCCCTGAAGGCGTTTCAAAGCAGTTGATCGTTAATTATCAGCAGAATCCCGGAAGGCTTTTTAAAGCAGTTGATTGTATTTCCAAAAAAGTCCTTAAATGTTTCTAAATTTTTTTATAGTGAATGTTAAAGAGGAGTATTCACAATCAACTACTTTAAAAGGCTGTGCTAGTTATTCACGATCAACTACTTTAAAAGGCTGTGCTAGTTATTCACAATCAACTACTTTAAAAGGCTGTGCTAGTTATTCACAATCAACTACTTTAAAAGGCTGTGCTAGTTATTCACGATCAACTACTTTAAAAGGCTGTGCTAGTTATTCACGATCAACTACTTTAAAAGCTTCAGCTGTTAATTCACGATTAACTACGTGAAAACTTTGAAAGCTTCAGGTGTCGATTCACGATCAATTACCTGAAAAAACTTTTAAAGCTTCAGCTGTTAATTCACAACCAACTGCTTTTAAAAGCTTTAAAGGTGGATTAAGACTTAAAGTAATTGAAAAATAAAACTTAACGAATGTCGAATCGTTTTTGAGAGGTGTAATTTTGATATGACTTTATTTGTTATTAATTATACAATTAACTGGCGGCTAGGAAGGCTACTAAATATCCAAGTGTGTGCGAGTGACTTGATCAAACTTTGTTTTATTTTCCTCCTTGTTACGACTAAACTATCTGACGTATAGGTGACTAGCAACTTACAGGCTGCAGAGACACCTACTGGTTGGCAGCTTTGAATCAGAAAATGCTTTACTAGTATCTTATATGTGATACAATGCAAAAATGAGACTCGCGCTATACTAAATCACAAATGTTTATTTGGTGGAAATATTTTTTGCTAATTCAATAGAATTGTTATTTTACTGACAATGTTGTCAATCTTTCTTTTCTTTCAATAATTTTTTTTCTTTTCTGTAAATACTCTTAGATACTAGATGTACTTGGATAGGGTCTCCGAAAGTGTTCTGTTTCAAGAGTAAATAAAAACAAAATTAAAAGTAACACATATTTTTATTTCTTGCTTTTGAAGTTCATATGTCATGCTTTGTTGTAACCTACAGATTGCATAATTATTCTCGTGATTCATGACATGCGCACGTTTTACTGACGTCACGACAGGACAAATTGCAACGTTAAGTGTCCCTTATGTGACGTCATTTTAGTGTCTACTAACTGACAGACAACACACTACTGTACAGTGGTGCGAGTGTTTAAAACATGTGGAGAGTTAATATCAGTATTTGTGTAATCCATTTGATAAACTGAAGTATGAAACAAACAAGGTGTAGGTGATAGAGGGCGCTGTTTATCCAGGACGAGCCGTGTTTACGTGCAAACATACACAATATACACGCTTACCTATAGAAACAGATGAGCTGGTGCTCACTATCGACGTAATAAAAGAGGAGTGAAGACTGAGGCGATTTACGTGTGCCCCTTGTGTATAATTCACAAGAAACGAGGTTTTAAAAACACACTTCGTGCACTTGTAATATTACCTTCAAGAGTTAGCCTGATAACTATTCCAGAGACTGTCATGTTTTTGTTCCACTACTAACGAGCCCTGCTAAAAGCGATACAGGTGCTATAATCCAAAAAGCTATCACGAATAAGGTGCCGTAAATAGACACTGACTATCTCCTTCGTAGAATCACGTAAGTAACTTTTTCTATTGGCCACCATCTGCGACAAATTGGCCGTCACTGTAATAAGAACTTTTATTTATTTTTTCACAGCTAGATTGTATTTTGAAGTTATTTTTATTCCCGTGTCCTACTCTGAGGGCAACATATGCTGCGTTTCGCGGGTTAACAGAAGAAATAAGAAAAAAAATATATTACATTTGTTTTATAAAAACAAAAGTACACAGACATTGAAAATAAACAAAAACTTTCTAAGGACTTTTCGTCTTACGAGTCGAGTTTATCATAACGTCTTACTATGAGTTTTTTTTTAAATTTCGAATAAGGCTTTAACCGATAAAGCTCCCATCTTCTCCGTTGGATTAGCTATAAGCTGAGGGCTTATAACGTTACAATTAGAAGTTCGATCCAGGAGCAAATAGCCCTTTGTATAGTTTTGTTCTTAAAGGAAAGAAAGAAACAGATGATGAAATAAACAACAAAAAGAATGTTTGTTGCTATGTGCAAGGCTTCACACTGGGCCATCTCTGCTGTATCCACGGCGGGTATTGAACACTGATTTTTGGCATGAGAAGTCCCCAGACTTACCATTGAGCCATTCATCCATTGCTGCATTATTTTACAAAGAAGTTTAATCACAATTAACGTTTTTTTTTTCTATGTTTATTTGTAGCCCCCCCCAGTAGCACAGAGGTATGTCTGCGGACTTACAACGCTAGAATCCGGGTTTCGATACCCGTGGTGGGCAGAGCACATATAGACCATTGTGTAGCTTTTTCCAATAACGTCACAAGTGAAAAAATTTAATTGACGGGCCGGAAAAATGAATTAAATAACTTCAACTCAGGTTTGTATTCCAGCGGTTATAAACACCAGTTTTACACTTTGATAGACTAAGTGATACAAAAGGAAGAGAAACAAAAAAAAACAAACAACAACTCGAGATATGACTATCTTAATCGCCTTTCAATAAATGAACATTGGTTATAACCACCAGTTTTACACTTTGATAGACTAAGTGATACAAAAGGAAGAGAAACAAATAAAAAACAACTCGAGATACGACTATCTTAATCGCCTTTCAATAAATGAACATTGGTTATAACCACCAGTTTTACACTTTGATAGACTAAGTGATACAAAAGGAAGAGAAACAAAACAACAACTCGAGATACGACTATCTTAATCGCCTTTCAATAAATGAACATTTACTCTAATATCAATAACTTTCAAAAGTATTTCGTCGATTTGTGTAAGTTTGAGGTAAAATAATTAGGTTTAAATTCATTTACGAGAAGCTAATAATAGTGTCCTTAATTAGTCCGAATCCATCATTTCCCCATCCTACCGGAGATGTGTCGAAACTATGAGTTATGAGTGGTAAAATAGTATAGGTTTTGGTTTCCTTCCGTGAATTTATAAGCACGTTTTTTTTAAAGAAGTTGTACTTATATTTCGAGATCGCAGTACTAACAGATTCAAATTTCTTTTCCCAAATATTCTATCATTATTCTAGTATTTCTTATAAATAACAGTATTTGAGGAAAAATATTTCCAAAATGACTTGTATATGTTTTTGTAGGTTGATTTTGTTTGTTTTGAATTTCGCGCAAAGCTACACCAGGGCTATCTGCGCTAGTCGTCCCTAATTTAGCAGTGTAAGACTAGAGGGAAGGCAGCTAATCA
>NW_013671281.1:41996-48463 GCF_000517525.1 Limulus polyphemus
CCTAACCACCTGTCCATGCCGGGCTGTAGGTTGATGCTCTTTATATATATTATTACGAAAAACAAACACACAAGCTCTGAGAATCAGACATTATTTCAGGCAGCAGCTGGTTAGTGAGAGACTGAAATATTTTAACTTTATGTTGGACTCAAAAACATCAAGTCATAGGCTTACCTGGAAAGGAAGGGGGGGGGGTACTGAACCTTTTGGTTTACAAAAGTAATCTTCGTCCTTCAGTCATACTCAACGAAACGAAGCTATCGTAACGTGATTATTCTCGACAGCAAATTCTATCATCGTCTTCAGGGAAATGCAGAAATTTTAATGTAATTATTCTCGACAGCAGTTTCTATGATAAAGTTTTATTAACGTGGAGAAGTAGGATCGCTGTTGTAAGAAAAACGTCTTAGAAGTCAGTGAGAAAAACTTGGGGAGAAAACAAATCAATATTACATTAGAATTTAAATAAATCATTTTTCTTGGGTTCAGAGATTCAAATATATTTTCAGACAATCAGAACAAAAATTCTTTAAAAACATTCTAAAGAAACTTGGTTGAACGTATGTTGCTACAAATATTTTCATTATTGACTGTACTGGTAAATATTATACTGTAATACATATGTACATAGAGTCCACCAACACTTGACACGAGCAAAAAGTGGCGCTAGCACGTACGACAAAATGATGCGTGATCCAAACGATTGTTTACTATATTTTAATGGCTGAAATTATCATTATTATTGTGTAACAGTAAAAGAAGTAAGTTATAAAAAGTAAAGAAAATATTATATAAGCCTAAATTGTAAAAAAAAAAGGAACGGATATTTTAAACTCAACAGGACAACTCTAAGCTAGGGTCAGTTTCAACGTTGTGTAATGTTAACTAGGTAAATATATTCAAGGTGACCGTGAAGCAGATGATAATATTAACGAAGGTAAAATGTAGGTACATTAAAATCGGAAATAATGGAAACAGAATGTATACGAAACTAGAGAGGAAATTTCCTAATCTAAAATTGAAATGGACGATCTTAAATCATCGGAGAATTTTTTTCAAATAAAATGGATGAATTTGTAAAAATGACGTCAGAAATAATGCTCAACATAACGGAAACTGTACAATAAAATCAAGAACTTTTATTACAAAATAAGAAAATGCAACAGGAAATCAACGTCTTGAAATTCAAATAGAGCCAGAAGTACAGAAGGAAATATCAGACAAATTATTCATGAAGCTTCAAAGGCTGTTAATATGAACAAAAAATAGGAATAATAAATGAAATTATTAATATAGTAACACCAGGAAATATAGAGAAAGAAACTAGGCCTAATGTTTCTGGACAGACAACTCAGAAAGAAATACTAAAAAAGGCCTAGTATTTATAAATAACCAATCATATACGAAAGACTGGAAATCATTTTCGAACAGAATAATTCCCGTTCAGATCTCGTCGTTCTACGAGATGATGTTCCCTGAACCATGAAGAGCTTAACGTTTGAGGGTAGGATTCAGAATTCTTTGTTTTTCTTACCGTCATTCAGGGAAGTGGTTTCATTTTCTGATTTTTCTTACCATAATTTTTCCTTCTTTAATCCAAATAAACTTGTAGTTTTTGTTTCTAGCCGCATTTTTTAGCTCGGGTATAAGATGGTCAAATAACGATTTGCAGAAACAAATTCAACCACGACACGGCTTCTCGTAAGAAAAGTACGCTCAGATTTCATTGTACAGCAAGTTATGAACAGATGTGATTTTAATCTTAGGGAGAGACATCAACCTTTTATTTGAAGAAACAACAGATATTTTGTCAAGGAGAGACGACCAATTTGAATATAAAATTAAATATATTCACTTAGACGACTTAATAAGGATTGGTTTGTTTTGAATTTCGCACAAACTTATACGAGAGCTATCTTCGCTAGCCGTATCCAATTTAGCACTGATAGACTAAAGAGAAGGCATCTAGTCAAGAACACCCACCCGTAACTCTTAGGTTATTCTTTTACCAATGCATAGTGGGATTGACCGACACATTATAACGCCCACACGGCTAAAAGGGCAAGTATGTCTGGTGTGATGGGGATTCGAACCCGCGACCCGTAGGTTGCAAGTCGACCGCTTTTTTTATTTTTATTAATCCACCCTCGTAGAGGGGGTTGTATACAAACAAACATACATCAGTTATTCAAAACATCTCATTAAAAATGTCGATACAAATCTGGATAGTAATAAAAAAATAGTTAAGGTTAATTACTTAAATTACATACACAGAAAATTAGTAATAACAAACAAACAAACAAAAAATGTTGCTAAACTTAATAAAAATAAGATGAGCTAAACTGATAAACACCAAAAATCAAGCAAAATGATCATATCAAATCATAACATAGGATGTAAACCTGAACACATTTACTTACCAAACGCCCAGAGTCGCGATAAATACTGTTACGTATCTGCTCGTTTGTTAATTTTTGGTATAAATTATTTCCGAGGTACTTCAGCGATACAAGTCCTTTCTTAATTAAAACTAGTTTATTCTTTCTTTATACAACATTTTAGTACACAGAATTTCCACAGTCACTTTAAACTTTACTTACGGCACTTACTGTTCGCTTGACTCAATTATTTATCTCTTCAATCTATCTGCCAATCTCGCTGGCTTTCTTTGCCAGGCTTATATACTAGAAAAAAGAGGGCGCCTCGAACAAACTAGAGTTGCCAAGAAAATTCATGATCCTTCTAGAAACTCCAGCGCGCATGTTCCCAGCGTCTCGTGACTTCCACTATGGTAACAATACTATAAAAATCTGAGCGCTTTAACAACCATGCCATTCATTTTAACAACAAAAGAAAGGACCAAATGAGACTTATTCGCAGGTAATATAAAAATGCTTGTAATGATTTATCTACCGCCAGGTGTCAATTATTTCTTAACAATAGTGGATAAACACTGAAGGATGTTGAACTAATCACCAACTGTTAATTATGTGTTAACAATTGTGGATAAACACTGAAGGATGTTAAACTAGTCACCAACTGTTAATTATTTGTTAACAATAGTGGATAAACACTGAATGATGTTAAACTGATCAGCTACTGTTAATTATTTCTTAACAATAGTGGATAAACACTGAAGGATGTTAAACTAATCACCAACTGTTAATTATATGTTAACAATTGTGGATAAACACTGAAGGATGTTAAACTAGTCACCAACTGTTAATTATATGTTAACAGTAGTGGATAAACACTGAATGATGTTAAACTGATCAGCTACTGTTAATTATTTGAAACGCGCCCTAAGAAATAGTCACCCTGTTACACTAGATGGGTTATGGAAAGACAGTAGGGAAAAGTGGCCATCTTTGAACATGCCATCCTTACGACGAAGCTTTTGCAATGTAAAAGAAGCTGCAGAGATATACACTGTCGTCAGATAAAGCATGACCAGACGTGGCGATGCTGACTGTAACTACGTTGTTACGCTCCGAAATCGTTTTAATATAACACACTGAACCCATATATAAGACCATCTATCAATACAGTTTAAAGTGGTTTCGTCAGTGTTGCATGAAATGCCAACGTTCAGGGGGAAGAGCAAGAAGTTTTTAAATAAGCTCTAGGGCAGCAAGTACGTATTACAATATATGAGAATTAAACTAAAGGACCGTGTAATAGACTAGGTGTGCTGATTTGATAAAGAGCAGATTCAGTCCGTTCGAGGAAAATGTAATAACTAGTGAATGTACAACAACGATAAAAGCACAGGAATACAAAATGGTTGTTGATTGTTAGTTTTATCATAGTAACAGCAAACTTAACGTACTCTTGGTTATTTGAATGTGAGCTACGAATTTAATTCTGCAGAAAAACGTGGTCCGTTCGAAATGCTAAAGAGCAAGTTGAAGTAACTAGAGATATCATTCGTAAGAAATAATTCGAGCATGTATATATATATATATCGTCCTCCAAACAAACCAACGCAGCTTTAATTACATCTTCCAAGATCAAACATACTTTGATCTTTAACATCATCTCCTAATTACTTTGATTCCGATAGGAAAATGCTTGAAAACATTCTAAAACGTTAAACTAACACAAACCCGAAATTAGGAAATTCAAATCACTGGAACTGTTCTGACGTCTGGGTCTAACACGCAGTTCACTTTAACGTCAAAATCACGTGCCCTCTTTTAATTTAGCTGTATTGAAGCATGTCAGAAACACACCGCCTAATACATACACCGCGTGTGTACAAATCTATCTCTGTATATGTACATGTAAAGCAGAGTTGTCTCTCGTTTCATAAGTTGTTGTGAGGATCTAACTGAAGCAAATTCGAGAAAATTTGGTAGAGGAACTCAGGCAGACACCCCAAAGATCAGCAATGGGGCGAAATGTTAGCGTTTGGCAATTATTTCAATGTTTGTTACACGAATCTCCACTTCAAGCGAAAGTGACGTTTAATGCCGTGCGTAGTAAGGGCAACTGCTGATTAATATTCCCCCTAATTTTTTCAATCCACGTGCGGAATGATTTTTTTCATGTGCACCAGTATCAAGGCAATGTGCGGATGTGCGCTACCTAGTTTTTTTTTTTTTTCGTTAGGGGGAGATAGTCGTTTAGACCATCGACCCTAATGGATTGTTTGTTTGTTTGTTTGTTTTGGAATTTCGCGCAAAGCTACACGAGGGCTATCTGCGCTAGCCGTCCCTAATTTAGTAGTGTAAGACTAGAGTCATCACCACCCACCGCCAACTCTTGGGCTACTCTTTTACAAACGAATAGTGGGATTGACCGTCACATTATAACGCCCCCACGGCTGAAAGGGCGAGCATGTTTGGTGGGATGCGGATTCGAACCCGCGACCCTCAGATTGTGAGTCGAGCGCCTTATCCACCTGGCCATGCCGGGCACACCCTAATGGATCACAAGACCGTTTTGCAATACTACCAGTGGTTATTTGGGCTTTAGGCCTATCCACTGCAAGGGTCGTTAACGTGTTGAGACTCCTCACCATTACTGAGGATGTGCGCGGCATTTGATTGGTTGTTGTGCAGCCGCGCAGCTTGGAGGGAACTCTGGTGCTGGTTTTAGTAGGCAAATCAGACATATAACGTTTGTAAGGCTTTTCAGCTTATGATGTTTTGTTACTGTTAGCAGGTAAAGTTCACAGAATGGAGCAATTCTATACTCACGCGAAACACTAGGCCGCGCTCGGCCCTTTTCTGCTTTTAAAGAGCCAGATTGTTCAGTAAATCTCATTATTGGCTTTTAGACGCAATTAATTGAATCTGAAGCTCAGCGAAACTAGAAGGTGCGTTTACTGATATACAAATGCAGAATAAGACTTTTATTCTACAAAATAAACTCGGTTTTGTGCCTCAGAACTGGTTTAAAGGTTCTTTTATAAAAAAACAAGAACAACAACAAAAAAATGAGTTAATTAACATAAAAAGTAATTGAATTCAGTTAGTAAACTCACCTATTTAAAAAGTTTTTTTTTTTTGTGGGACAGTGGTAAGATTCCCCACAGTAGATAGCCTAATGTGGCTTTGCTATGAAACACACACACTTTAGTTAAATTTCATGGCACCAACAATTGCCCCAGGGCTGAAATGCATTCTGGGAATAATTACAAAAAATAATTTTTACTTTCACTCGAAACGTAGTCCATAACGATTGAGATGTGAGTGTTATTCTAATGCCCGTTGTCCAGAATCGGTGTCGTGGTCCGTGTTCTGCTAGAATCCGTGTTTTTATACCCGTGGTGGGCAGAGCACGAATTGCCCATTGTGAAGATTTTAGCTTAACCGCAAACAAACAAACAATATTTTGCTAGAAATGCTTGTTTGAAGTTAAGCACAAAGCTATACAATAGGCTGTCTGTGCTCTGCCCACCACGGGCATCGAAACCCGGATTCTAGAGTTGTAAGTCCGCAGACATACTGCTGTGCCACTGGGGGGATGCTAGAAATGAGCTACTTCTATGATGATACGTTCTGCTGGATGAAGACAGAAAGGATGAAGATGCAACGAGAGGATTATTGATACTTTGAGTAACAAAATTAAATGTGTTCGGATGATAGTACTCATCTACCTAGCATGCTGTTAGAAGTAATCTCTGTGAAAAGTGCGACCTTCGTTGAAACAGTGAAGACCTGTAAAAAACTGTTTCAACGAAGGTCGCAGGGAAGACCTATGAAAACTGGGACCTTCGTTGAAACAGTGAAGACCGGTAAAAACTGCGACCTTCGTTGAAACAGTGAAGATTTATGAAAACTGCGACCTTCGTTGAAACAGTGAAGATCTGTAAAAACTGCGACCTTCGTTGAAACAGTGAAGATTTGTGAAAACTGCGACCTTCGTTGAAACAGTGAAGACCGGTAAAAACTGCGACCTTCGTTGAAACAGTGAAGATTTGTGAAAACTGCGACCTTCGTTGAAACAGTGAAGACCGGTAA
>NW_013671281.1:49341-55866 GCF_000517525.1 Limulus polyphemus
ACCAGAGGGTCCTAAATTGATGATTCTTCACCAAATTTGACGTGAAGGTTTGCTGGGTCTATACATGCAAATTTGTACTTTCACATTTTGTGTTTTGCAGTTTTTATTGGCGTTTTTTTTACAATTACGTATAAGGGAAGCAGCTTTTCATGTCCTAAGATAACATTTCATTAATCATGAATTTGCATAACTTCCATCCAGGGGGCGTGTACTCCAGCTAGTAAATAAATAAAAGACTGATCATAATTAAGTTTAAGTATTTTGTGAGGATTTCTTCCTAGTTGTTCAAACAATTTTACAATTACAAATAAAACCACTTTTTTCAGGCAGTCTTTGTACGGTAATTCGTAATTTAGGTTTCACGGTGATTTTAGTTTTGTTCCCCGGCTCAATGGTAAGTCTCAGACTTACGACACTAAAAATCGGTGAGCTCGTCACGTAATTTTGCGCTTAACAACAAACCAACCAAAACCAAACCTTGATTTTGTACTACTAACCAAAGAGAATGTAGCCAGTCAGCAGCTACCTGCCACCAACCAAGAGATTGACTGTCACTCGTATAACACACTCACAACTTACAGTGCGGGAATATTTGGTAGTATCGCTCGGTTCGCAACTCGGGTAGCCAATTCCAAAATCTACAGCTCTACCACAGGACTAACACGCGCCCAGCTGGTGTCTCGAAACTTTTAACTTTGTCCTGCTTCATAGAAGGTTTAAGCAGCGTATCTACAAGTAGTCCAGATTACTTAATTAAACTACAAGTAGTCTAGATTGCCCAATTAAACTATAAGAAGTCCAGATTACTCAGTTAAACTACAAGTAGTCCAGCTGCCCAATTAAAGTACAAGAAGTCCAGATTACTCAATTAAACTATTGTCCAGATTGCCCAACTAAACTACAAGTAGTCCAGATTACTCAGTTAAACTACAAGTAGTCCAACTGCCCAATTAAATTACAAGAAGTCCAGATTACTCAATTAAACTACAAGTAGTCCAATTGTCCAATTAAACTACAAGTTGTTCAGATTGCCCAACTAAACTACAAGTAGTCCAGATTGTTCAATTAAACTATAAGAAGTCCACACTACTCAATTATACCACATGAAGTCCAGATTGCCCAATTAAACTACAAGTAGTCCAGATTACTTAATTAAACTACAAGTAGTCCAGATTACTTAATTAAACTACAAGTAGTCCAGATTGCCCAATTAAACTGCAAGAAGACCAAATTACTCAGTTAAACTACACGTAGTCCAACTGCCCAATTAAATTACAAGAAGTCCAGATTACTCAATTAAATTACAAGTTGTCCATATTGCCCAATTAAACTACAAGTAGTCCAGATTGTTCAATTAAACCATAAGAAGTCCACACTACTCAATTATACCACATGAAGTCCATATTGCCCAATTAAACTACAAGTAGTTCAGATTGTTCAATTAAACTATAAAAAGTCCACACTATTCAATTATACCATAGGAAGTCCATATCATTCGATAAAACTACAAGTAACCAAGATTAATTGATTAAACTACAAGAATCCCGGAAGGTCTTTCCACGTGCCCACAAAGATCCAAAAGCGTTAAGAATAAGTCGGTGTTTCATATCTAAAGTAGTTGTCCAGGTGTATACACTTAGAAATTGATTGTCAGCCATAAATAGATACTAAAATAAATCACTATTTTTAGATAAATCGCTATTACATTATAACTGAAGTATTATTCAACGTAAATGACCATACAATTAGGTTATTGAAATATACTACAACGTACTAATGGTAATACTTTGTATTCAAACGGTTAATACAGTAAAACTTGTATTACTATACGAATACTGTTTGTTTTTTGACAAAGATTAAACGCCAATACCATAAAAACATTATTTTTTGAAAGGTTCTCCAAATGTGGGAAACGTGCATCGGGTAAACATATTTAATCAGGTGAAAATTTGTAACTCAAGAGAACACGATCAGCATTAGATCAATGGGCTCACTTTGTTTCCTAAGCCTAATTCATTTTCTTGCTGGATTGTTTGTTTGTTTTGAATTTCGCGCAAAGCTACACGAGGGCTATCTGCGCTAGCCGTCCCTAATTTAGCAGTGTAAGACTAGAGGGAAGGCAGCTAGTTATCACCACCCACCGCCAACTCTTGGGCTACTCTTTTACCAACGAATAGTGGGATTGACTGTCACATTATAACGCCCCCACGGCTGAAAGGGCGAGCATGTTTGGTGTGACGGAGATTCGAACCCGCGACCCTCAGATTGTGAGTCGAGCGCCGTAACCACCTGGCCATGCCGGGCCTTCTTGCTGGATCACTTGATTTTTTTGTCAAGTTGTGTTTGATGGACTCAGGATTTTGTTATGTGATAAATTTAATCATAAAGTTGTTGTGTTTGTTTTGTGATATGTGGAAAGAAAGTGAGCTGTTGATAATAAAGTCTAGACAGAGATATTAATGTGATGTTATGTTTTAATCAGTCAAAATAACCGGATCCTTTACGCATGCCTCGCCCTGTTGTCTCAGTCTATAACGCTAAAAATCAGGGTCCGAAACCTGCAGTGGGCACAGCTCGTATAGCCCATTGTGAAGCTTGTTGCTTAACAACAAACAAAGCTTTACACATAGGCTTCCTTTCTTGGACAATATACATGGTATACGTAATTCTCCATGATTTGTTTTGTTACAATATTTCTTTGAAGACTTTATTTCTCTTTTGTAGCAGGTCACTTTTAGCTACGCCATTAAGTAACGTTTTCATTTCGAATTTCGAAATGAATAAAAAACTTTTAACTCTTCTTATAAGTTAACTAGAACGTAATGTAGGCTTAAATCATTCTAGTTTAGTTTATTAATTTATTATGAATTTCGCGCAAAGCTACACGAGGGCTATTTGCGCTAGCCGTCCCTAATTTGGCAGTGTAAGACTAGAGGGAAGGCAGCTAGTCATCACCACCCACCGACAACTCTTGGGCTACTCTTTTACCAACGCCCCCACGGCTGAAAGGGCTAGCATGTTTGGTGGGATTCGAACCCGCGACCCTCAGATTGCGAGTCGAGTACCCTAACCACCTGGCCAAAATATTGAGAACCAAAGAAGACCGATTTGATAATTATATTGTATTCTGGATGATTGTTTGGGGTATGTGTGTATATATAGACTTCGTAATAGTTTTCACATTTAAGGTAAATATAAAGAACTAGCAGCAAATTGTACGTTTTACTACAAAACATTTGGTAACAGAATAATTCAACAATTCTGTTTCTGTCATTGGCGGATTGATCAAAAAACAAACAAGTTTCTTGTTCGACAGAGTAGATTGAACTATATGAGAATTTTTTTTCTATTCGAACTTCCCAAACAGAAACTCAATTTAATAACCGAAGTCCCTTTATTATGTGTGGCCTAGTGGTTAAAATGTCGTGATACTAAACTTAAGGTTCATGGTTCATGTCCCATAACCGCAAAACTTCGTTCCACAATTATGAGCCTGTGGGTCAAATACCAATATTCGATTAGAATGCTATCCAAGAGTTGGCGGTGGGTGCTGTTGATTAATTGCATCCCATCTATTCTGTCAGTTCAAAGTTATGGATGGCTAGCTCAGATAATCCCTGTGTAGCTTTGTGCGAATATCCGAAACAAAAAATCCTATATTTAACGATACTAAACACCAGCAAAACAAACGTGATTGGATAATGTTTCGGAAGACTTAAATCAATGACACCTGATTGGATAATGTTTCGGTAGACTTAAAGCAATGACACCTGATTGGATAATGTTTCGGAAGACATAAAGCAATGACACCTGATTGGATAATGTTTCGGAAGACTTAAAGCAATGACACCTGATTGGATAATGTTTCGGAAGACTTAAAGCAATGACACCTGATTGGATAATGTTTCAGAAGACTTAAAGCTACCCAAATTAACTTACTCCCTGTTCAACTGATAAACAGGATTAATTTAGATATCCCTGAAAATTGATAAGATAAATCAAGAGACATTTCACAGTAAAGAACCCAATGATGTAGGACATATCTATATATAAATACAATAGTAATGTCTGTTATCCGTCCATGTAACTACTTCGCAAGGTGTTGATGGACCTTCACAAAAATTGTTACGGAGGTTCATTTGGTCCATGGGGGGTTACATACAAATTGGCCTCTTTGGCTTTTTTACAATTACATATAAGGGAAGCAACTTTTCATGTCCTAAGATAACCTTTCATTAACAATGAATTTACACAACTTCCGTCCAGGGGACGGGTACTTCATTTGGTAAATTAATAAGATAAGTCAAGAGACATTCCACAGTAAAGAATCCAATGATGTGGATATATAAATTTGGAAGATTTTCCTTACAGACGAATGTACTAAAGTACAAAAAAAAACACTTGACGATGAAGTGTTTTTTCTTCTTCTTAGGAATATTAGAAACACAGATAACATATCGTATTTTAAATACACGTAGATACATCATCATCACTGAACAAACACTTGACTCTAACAACCAACATTCAGGTAAGGTTTTCGTCTGTTGTCGAAAAGTGCACCTGCAACCAATTTTCTTTTGTTATAGTTTTCTTCCTTTTCTGTACAAGTATATTAGTAGTTTCGAACTCTTGAATTACAGCCACCTCCAGTCTGATCTTATTATGGACATGGATTTTATCGTTCAACTTTCAGTAGGACTATTTATCAGTCTCTTCTGAGCAACGTTTCATCAAACTTCAGGCAGTCCGAGAGTTACGAGAAACTTAATTTTTTTTCTCTCAAGGCAGCTGCAAATAAGATTGTAACATCGCACAGTGCCCTAATTCGAGTAATTGGCTCAAACTTTGTTTTTTTATCCGATTATTTGGTTTTCCAAGGAAAGTAGAAGCATTCTATAGTCAAACTTTACCAATATTCTTCTGTTATTACCGTAGTGTTTATTTACAAGTTCTTTTCTCACAAGCTATAAAGTTGTATTTTTTTTTCGTCATAAACTACATACCACTGTACATTTTCTTTATTATATAAAATCACTCTCTGACCTTACCAAGTACTTTTCTTCATTGTATTAAAATAACTCTCTGACCTTACCAAGTACTTTTCTTCATTATATTAAAATAACTCTTTGACCTTACCAAGTACTTTTCTTCATTATATTAAAATAACTCTTTGACCTTACCAAGTACATTTTTCATTATATCAAAATAACTCTTTGACCTTACCAAGTACATTTTCCTCACTATATTAAAATAACTCTTTTACCTTACCAAGTACTTTTCTTCATTATATTAAAATAACTCTTTGACCTTACCAAGTACATTTTTCATTATATCAAAATCACTATTTGACCTTACCAAGTACTTTTTTCATTATATCAAAATCACTTTTTGACTTTACCAACTACATTGTCTTCACTATACCAAACTTACTCTTCAAGTTCTAACAATTAAGAAATGTCTGATTTACTCGTACAAATTTATTACGAAAACATAGTCGTTTCTGAAAATGTGATGAGATGTCGAATTGTTAGTACGACTGACTTCCATATTTTTCGTGTAATTTTGTACTTACCTTGTTTGTTTCTAATTTTTATGTTCGAGAGGAGAAAAATCTATGAGGCGTTCTCGTGTTATGGATTTTAGCTTAAATCCGGGGTTGTATTCCATGCGGTAAACACAACAGACAGCGCAATGTAGGTTTGCTTTTGTAATAAACAAATACACAAACAAATAACAAGTAACGGCTTTTTTTATGAAATACCATGAAAAAGAATTATGACAGTTTCAAAGTCGCTCGGGTCAATATGGACGATCAGATGCCGTCTCGTCAGAAAACGAACAGGAAGAACAGAATGATCTAACAGAAGCTCGAGCTTCTGATGAGATTTGTTGAAAGTATTTGCTTCGTATATAATGTAGTCTGTTTCCTAGCAACCAAACATAGTACAAAAATATTAAGGTCCATTTCCAAGGCATGTGTTTAAAACTAGGATGCAAAACTGTAAATTATGCGGAGTATCGTAATATTTTGGTATTCCCCTGAGTCTCAAGGTATCTACTCACCTACCTAATCATACCGGATGTGGCTTTATTCTTGCTAGAAAGACGAGACGAGCGATATGGATATCTAAATTATATACGCATCACCTGATTCCTAAACTACTAAAGTACATAACTGTTTTTCTATGGTAACGAGCTGAATAAATTAAATGAAATGTTTCCAAGGAAACAGAGTTAACGCAGCTGTTGCAGACGAAAAAGAGATAAACAACACGAAAAATATCAAACACGCAAAACGAAATGTAATCGGAAATCTTTTCGTTAATAATATAAATCTGTACGATGCTTGTAATGCATTTTATGTACTTTTATTTTTAACTTTTGATCTTCCGCATAAAATATATCTTGTTTATCGTTAAACAAATAGCAGACTATGATGAAATAGTTATGTGTTGGTCTCTTACTGTTCTATATATCACCACTGAGAGTATTTGTTTGTTTTTGAATTTCGCGCAAAGCTACACG